>NC_135232.1:5354166-5499166 GCF_051348905.1 Ranitomeya variabilis | reverse complement strand
GAGCCGAGGACTCCCCCAGCTACCCGGAGGGGCACCGCAACCAGGCCTCCACCGCTGACGCTGAATTCCTGCAGGCCGGAGTGGACGAGCTCGGCGACCGACCACGGCGGACGCAGCTGAGCACCGAGGCCGGGTGGAAGAAGGCCATCATCAGGAGCCTTACCGGACATCTGTCGGCAGCCTCATCTGGTCCGGAGCAGGAAAGAAGTTCCAGCGCTCCGAAGCCAGAAAGCAAGGCCCTGCCGGAAAGTGAGGTACTGCAAGCAGAGATGACAGCGTCGCAGCACAAGGCCCTGCAACCAGCGCTACAGGCCGCAGTGGAGACGGAGCAGACCGGCACCGGAGGGACCGCATCTGAAGCAGGTATGAAGGACGACCCTGCCCTGACGACCGACACCACTCCAGCGACTGCTAGTGCCACAGCTGCTGACTCCGTTCCAGTGACTGATCTTGCAGCAGCCGCTACCTCTTCTGCAGCAAATGCCCCTACTCAAGCTGCGCAGACCTCCATCGCTGCGCATGATTTAACTGTACATGAGAGACGGATTAACGGCGTGTGTCCAGCACTAGGTGCAACCCTGGACTTCACCCTTCCCGGGCCAAGAGGGGTTAAGTGCCAGGTGCAGCCCTGGAAGCCGTCCCACTAAACCTCGGAAACCTGGAACTGTACATAGTTAACTGATTATTTCCTTGCTATTTTGCTGCTAAAACCCGTCCAGGGTAAACTTTAAAAGGTGACCCCTTTGTTGACCCGGGGTCACTATTGCTGTTTCCTTGAAGTTTTGCACAAAAGTTACACAAACTGTGAAATCATGGACTGTGCATGATTTGAACTTCCTTGTAAATAGTTTGCACCTTCTTAAGGGTGCCTCCTACTGGTTTTAGTAAAGAGACACTTTGCGAAGATACCTTTCCTACTGGTTCTAGTTAAAAGACACTTTGCGAAGATGCCATTCCGGAGCCTTTGCGTGGACTGGTAGGCTGAGAAGACGAGCTACCTCAGAAAGGCTTGGTCCCCTCTTAAAGGGGATGCGTGGAATTGAACTTGAAAGCGATACTGTTTTAGAACAGTAATATGATGATGCTTTGAAAAGAATGTAACTGTTTTACATGAAAAGTTATATGTGTTGAATTTGTTTGAATTGTGAAATCTAAAAATAATGTTTTGTAAAAGGAAAAGATGCAGAGAGCCCGCAGGGGTAGAAGTAGAGATCTGCATAGTTGAAAGTAAGGAAGTAATGATGAAGGTGAGGATAGAAGGTCAACCCTGCGTCCCCATAGAAAGTTACTTTGTTACTAAGGACAGAAGGCGAACCCGTAGGGGTTAGAGAGTGAGTCCTTAAAGGAGCCGAGTAGAGCGGGCTCAGAGTTCTTTAAACGAAAGGAATGTTATGTCTATACTATGTATAGTAGCGAAAGGCAGTAGGCCCTGGCTGAACGGGGCGGTCCTGTAAAAGAAAGGAGAGGCAGTAGGTCTGGTGCCATAGGGACAGACGGTCCTGCAGATTCAAAGTAGGAGAATGTGAAGTTACCCTACCCTGTAATGTGATTATAGGAAGGCCTTTGGTAAACTAAGAGTGTATGTTTCTTAAAGGCAATGTTAATTTATTGTTCCAGAATTTGCACTAAGTAGAATACCCGGTTGGGTAACAGGAGTTATGTATAGCCTGTAATTTATAAAGTTGACTATGTTTGTAACGTTAAAAGTGTTCTCACCTCCCATAAAGGGAAGCCTGTTCAAGTATGCTTATTGTTTTGCACTCAACAAAATTGTATGTCTTTTTGCTAATCTGTATTGTTGTTTTTCTTCCCAGTCCCGGAGTACTGTGTTTAACCAGGGGGGAGTGCAGCGCCCCAGAGTCCTGGTCGTTGCAGTAGCATGGTTCAGCCACTAAGGGGGGCCATGCTGCGTTCGATGGCACGGAAGGAGTTCTCTGAGCAGGTATCACAGTCACCAATACATTTCACAGCTGGGCCTCCGGGGGGAGCTAAGGGTGCTATTCATTAGGCCACTCCCCACCATAGTGGGTAAACTGGGGGTCAGGCAGGAAGTTAGAGAGAGAACGCTGACGGGATTGAACGGAGCAACACCTTGTGGCAGAGGGTGTTGTGAAGGGAGAGACTGTAGGGTCTCTGCCAGGGGTGGGATCCTGGCAGAGGCTTGGCATTGAGAGAACGTAACGGGACCGTGCCTGCTCAGCTTAGCGGCGGTGCCCAAGAAAGGACGAGAAGCGAGACAGATTGTGCTGAGTGAGAAACGAGATCAAGCAGAAGGAGATTACCAGCAGGGGTTTTGTTGAAAGAGGCAGCACCCTGCTGAGGCGCAATACCGGTGGCCGGAACGCCGAGGGAGTGGATTAGAATTCAGCTTCAAGCCATACTCCAAACAGCGGCAGGACAGTCGGTCTCAGGCGGGCTGTCTACCACATATCACCTATGAAGTCTTGGGGGGCAATTGCGGGAGAGGGGCGTCTCTAGGGTCCCGGAAGAACTCCAGGCCTACCTGACAAACGGGTGCCATTCCAACCTGAATACAGGGAGGGGTGGATTACAGAGGAACATCAAATCGAGTTGTGAGGGAACTTAAGAAACAGACACAACCGTTGTGGGGTCACTTTCCGTGAGCACAGCAGGGAAGGACTACAACACATAGCGCTAGAAGGAAGGCACAGATTTCCACCTGAGAGGAGGACTCTGGAGGTGCCATTGGACCGGCCGGACTTGCGCAGCCTGGTGAACCGTATTCTGGACTGAGGACTCAGAGATCTCCAGTAAAGAGGTAAAGAGACTGCAACCTGGTGTCCTCGTTATTTACCGCGACCTGCACCCCACAACTGCACCGCTACACCACCATTAGCACCACTTATTTCACCGGACGTCCCCCACTGACGGACAGGGCCACGGACCGGGTCTAGCCACCGTGACAACCCCAGGACTGAGACCTAGAGGCCCGGCTCCGGGTACCCCTCGGCCCTGCGGCGGTGTGGGGGCGCGCCGCACTTACATCTCGTGAACTACGTGTGAGAACCCGCGAGCATGTTAGGGAAATTGAGGCCGCCCGTGACGTGGAGGAAGTGGATTCTCTCAAAACACTGCCCAGACATTTCCGACTTACACATAACTGCAACTCTAAGGATTTACGGGTTTGGGGAATTGACTGTGCCCATATGGGCATTCGCGGTGGTGATAGCCTCCGTGTTCTAACACAAAAAGAATGTAGATGGATAGTTCATGTAGACACCATGGCCCCTCGCGGCCTCAATGAACAGTGGAGCTTCTCCTCGTTCCTCTAGACTCTCATCGTCTCTGGACTAAGGGTCATTGTTTGTCATTTTGATTTTAATTGTCTTTGTCTCCCCCTTTTCTTTTCTATTTAGTGTTATGACTTTCAAGGAGATGTTGTTATTGATATTTCCCTCTGTGTAAAACTCTGGAACTGTGTCCAACCATCTATGACTTGGCCCGTGGTCTACAATGAACAACACGATGCTTCAGGCATCACCCTGCGATAGGACTTATATTTGAATTTGTTACTGTTTGTGTATTTTTATTTGATATATGTATGCATTATATTTATTTAGTATTACACACATTCTATATTATCAAGATTATTGCACTCTATGTCTGTGATATATAATTGTGCTTCACATCATATTGTATCATTGGTATATTATTAATGGCACCCTCTTAGTACAAAGAATACTGTAATGTACACTTAGCTGTATGTCACATCACATTGAATATTTATTACATGCTGGTGTTTTATATATATATATATATATATATATATATATATATATATATATACTAGATTGTGGCCAGATTCTAACGCATCGGGTATTCTAGAATATGCATGTCCCCATAGTATATGGACAATGATGATTCCAGAATTCGCGGTAGACTGTGCCCGTCGCTGATTGGTCGAGGCAACCATTATGACATCATCGTCGCCATGCTGTGCCCGTCGCTGATTGGTCAAGGCCTGGCGGCCTCGACCAATCAGAGACGCGGGATTTCCAGGACAGACAGACAGACAGAAAGACAGACAGACAGACGGAAAAACCCTTAGACAATTATGTATATAGACTAAATTGTGGCCCGATTCTAACGCATCGGGTATTCTAGAATATGCATGTCCCCGTAGTATATGGACAATGATGATTCCAGAATTCACGGCAGACTGTGCCCGTCACTGATTGGTCGAGGCAACCTTTATGACATCATTGTCGCCATGCTGTGCCCGTCTCTGATTGGTCGAGGCCTGACGGCCTCGACCAATCAGAGACGTGGGATTTCCAGGACAGACAGACAGACAGACAGACAGACGGAAAAACCCTTAGACAATTATATATATAGATATCTCATGAGTCTACCTGCAGGGATGTTTGGGTATCTGGCGGGTGCTGTTTTAAAGTATTATGGGCTATTTCGGACATTGCTGCCCTGATCCAACATGGCGACCGTGATAAGATTTAGCGCTACCAGTGCGCATGTCAGTGAATCAGGCATTACCGTGTCATCATGTCCGGCGCCTCTTTGTGGCGGTCGCGGGCTATTGACGTCAATGGGGATTTCCCTTGCCCCGCGCCGTCATGTTGTTGCCGGACGTGATGTAAGTAGCGGCGCCTGGTATGTCACGTACATGCGCCAGCACATGGTACGTGAGGGATATAAAAACCGGATACTGGGGACATTTAGATCATACTGCCCCCCGAGGAAGCCGAGGGCGAAACGCGCGTCGGGGTGCGTGTGTGCACATATGGAGAAGGATATGGGTAAGACTGTGTGATGGGAACACTGGTTTGTGGATAGAAGGGGGCTCCCTTGTTATGCGGTTTAAAACTGAGAGATGAGGATTTCTCTATATTATTACAGTAGCAAGTGGAGTACAATTACTGTGGTTATTAAGCACTGGCACTTTTGTCTGACTGGTTGTACTGGCCCCAATCCTTCCATCATCCTTGATCCTTCCATCATCTTACCTATGATCTCCCTGTGGTGTTACACCTGGTCCTTATATTCAAATTGCTCTGTTAATAATAATTGTATCTTGACTGTTATATACATGTAATTCATGATAAGCGTTTTATAAGTATTGAATAAAATGTATCTTTGCTTTTCCTTTTGGGGGAGTATATGCTTCATATGATGTTTTGGGTGTCGGTAGGAAGCATCACAAGGTATTATCCTAAGTATTGAGCCCAGGGACGACTGTTATGGTGTCTGGTTCTGAGATTCTCTATTTGATTTTAAAAGCAATGAATGGAGGCCAGGGAGCAATGTACGAGGCTTCGTGAGTGTTAAGAGGATATCGTCAGGAAAAAGGGACACCGCACCATAAGACATACCTAGGTTTTAGAGGAGGAAATTAGGGGACAAAAATGAAGCAAAAAAATGTGGTATGTTCTGTACTTAATATCCCGTCATGGTATGTGTGGTCACCTCATCCCCATCCAGATACACATGGCCCCCTCATCCCCATCCTGGTATGTATAGCCCCTCAACCCCATCCTGGTATGTATAGCCCCCTCATCCCCATCCTGGTATGTATAGCCCCTCAACCCCATCCTGGTATGTATAGCCCCTCATCCCCATCCTGGTATGTATAGCCCCCTCATCCCCATCCTGGTATGTATAGCCCCCTCATCCCCATCCTGGTATGTATAGCCCCTTCATCCCCATCCTGGTATGTATAGCCCCCTCATCCCCATCCTGGTATGTATAGCCCCCTCATCCCCATCCTGGTATGTATAGCCCCCTCATCCCCATCCAGATACACATGGCCCCCTCATCCCCATCCTGATGCACTTGGTCTCCTCATCCCCATCCTGGTATGTATAGCCCCTCATCCCCATCCTGGTATGTATAGCCCCTCATCCCCATCCTGGTATGTATAGCCCCTCATCCCCATCCTGGTATGTATAGCCCCCTCATCCCCATCCTGGTATGTATAGCCCCCTCATCTTCATCCTGGTATGTATAGCCCCTCATCCCCATCCTGGTATGTATAGCCCCCTCATCCCCATCCAGATACACATGGCCCCCTCATCCCCATCCTGATGCACTTGGTCTCCTCATCCCCATCCTGATATGTATAGCCCCCTCATCCCCATCCTGGTATGTATAGCCCCTCATCCCCGTCCTGGTATGTATAGCCCCCTCATCCCCACCCTGGTATGTATAGCCCCCTCATCCCCATCCTGGTATGTATAGCCCCCTGATCCCCATCCTGGTATGTATAGCCCCTCATCCCCATCCTGGTATTTATAGCCCCCTCATCCCCATCCTGGTATGTATAGCCCCTCATCCCCATCCTGGTATGTATAGCCCCCTCATCCCCATCCTGGTATGTATAGCCCCCTGATCTCCATCCTGGTATGTATAGCCCCTCATCCCCATCCTGGTATGTATAGCCCCCTGATCTCCATCCTGGTATGTATAGCCCCTCATCCCCATCCTGGTATGTATAGCCCCCTCATCCCTACCCTGGTATGTATAGCCCCCTGATCTCCATCCTGGTATGTATAGCCCCCTCATCCCCATCCTGGTATGTATAGCACCCTCATCCCCATCCTGGTATGTATAGCCCCCTGATCTCCATCCTGGTATGTATAGCCCCTCATCCCCATCCTGGTATGTATAGCCCCCTCATCCCCATCCAGATGCACTTGGTCTCCTCATCCCCATCCTGGTATGTATAGCCCCCTCATCCCTACCCTGGTATGTATAGCCCCTCATCCCCGTCCTGGTATGTATAGCCCCCTCATCCCCACCCTGGTATGTATAGCCCCCTCATCCCCATCCTGGTATGTATAGCCCCCTGATCCCCATCCTGGTATGTATAGCCCCTCATCCCCATCCTGGTATGTATAGCCCCCTCATCCCCATCCTGGTATGTATAGCCCCTCATCCCCATCCTGGTATGTATAGCCCCCTCATCCCCATCCTGGTATGTATAGCCCCCTCATCCCCATCCTGGTATGTATAGCCCCCTGATCCCCATCCTGGTATGTATAGCCCCTCATCCCCATCCTGGTATGTATAGCCCCCTCATCTTCATCCTGGTATGTATAGCCCCCTCATCCCCATCCTGGTATGTATAGCCCCCTCATCCCCATCCTGGTATGTATAGCCCCCTCATCCCCATCCTGGTATGTATAGCCCCCTGATCCCCATCCTGGTATGTATAGCCCCTCATCCCCATCCTGGTATGTATAGCCCCCTCATCTTCATCCTGGTATGTATAGCCCCCTCATCCCCATCCTGGTATGTATAGCCCCCTGATCTCCATCCTGGTATGTATAGCCCCTCATCCCCATCCTGGTATGTATAGCCCCCTCATCCCTACCCTGGTATGTATAGCCCCCTCATCCCCGTCCTGGTATGTATAGCCCCCTCATCTCCATCCTGGTATGTATAGCCCCCCATCCCCATCCTGGTATGTATAGCCCCCTCATCTTCATCCTGGTATGTATAGCCCCTCATCCCCATCCTGGTATGTATAGCCCCCTCATCCCCATCCTGGTATTTATAGCCCCTCATCCCCATCCTGGTATGTATAGCCCCTCATCCCCATCCTGGTATGCATAGCCCCCTCATCCCCATCCTGGTATGTATAGCCCCTCATCCCCATCCTGGTATGTATAACCCCCCCATCTTCATCCTGGTATGTATAGCCCCTCATCCCCATCCTGGTATGTATAGCCCCTATTCCCCATCCTGGTATGTATAGCCCCCCCATCTTCATCCTGGTATGTATAGCCCCTCATCCCCATCCTGGTATGTATAGCCCCCTCATCCCCATCCTGGTATGTATAGCCCCCTCATCCCCATCCTGGTATGTATAGCCCCCTCATCCCCATCCTGGTATGTATGGCCCCCTCATCCCCATCCTGGTATGTATAGCCCCTATTCCCCATCCTGGTATGTATAGCCCCCTCATCCCCATCCTGGTATGTATAGCCCCTATTCCCCATCCTGGTATGTATAGCCCCCTCATCCCCATCCTGGTATGTATAGCCCCTATTCCCCATCCTGGTATGTATAGCCCCTCATCCCCATCCTGGTATGTATAGCCCCCTCATCCCCATCCTGGTATGTATAGCCCCCTCATCCCCATCCTGGTATGTATAGCCCCTCATCCCCATCCTGGTATGTATAGCCCCCTCATCCCCATCCTGGTATGTATAGCCCCCTCATCCCCATCCTGGTATGTATAGCCCCTCATCCCCATCCTGGTATGTATAGCCCCTCATCCCCGTCCTGGTATGTATAGCCCCCTCATCCCCGTCCTGGTATGTATAGCCCCTCATCCCCATCCTGGTATGTATAGCCCCTCATCCCCATCCTGGTATGTATAGCCCCTCATCCCCATCCTGGTATGTATAGCCCCTCATCCCCATCCTGGTATGTATAGCCCCCTGATCCCCACCCTGGTATGTATAGCCCCTCATCCCCGTCCTGGTATGTATAGCCCCTCATCCCCATCCTGGTATGTATAGCCCCTCATCCCCATCCTGGTATGTATAGCCCCTCATCCCCATCCTGGTATGTATAGCCCCCTCATCCCCATCCTGGTATGTATAGCCCCCTCATCCCTACCCTGGTATGTATAGCCCCTCATCCCCGTCCTGGTATGTATAGCCCCTCATCCCCATCCTGGTATGTATAGCCCCTCATCCCTACCCTGGTATGTATAGCCCCCTCATCCCCATCCTGGTATGTATAGCCCCTCATCCCCATCCTGGTATGTATAGCCCCCTCATCCCCATCCTGGTATGTATAGCCCCTCATCCCTACCCTGGTATGTATAGCCCCTCATCTCCATCCTGGTATGTATAGCCCCTCATCCCCATCCTGGTATGTATAGCCCCTCATCCCCATCCTGGTATGTATAGCCCCCTCATCCCCGTCCTGGTATGTATAGCCCCTCATCCCCATCCTGGTATGTATAGCCCCCTGATCCCCACCCTGGTATGTATAGCCCCTCATCCCCATCCTGGTATGTATAGCCCCCTCATCCCCATCCTGGTATGTATAGCCCCTCATCCCCATCCTGGTATGTATAGCCCCCTCATCCCTACCCTGGTATGTATAGCCCCCTCATCCCTACCCTGGTATGTATAGCCCCCTCATCCCCATCCTGGTATGTATAGCCCCCTCATCCCCATCCTGGTATGTATAGCCCCCTCATCCCCATCCAGATACACATGGCCCCCTCATCCCTATCCTGGTATGTATAGCCCCCTCATCCCCATCCTGGTATGTATAGCCCCTCATCCCCATCCTGGTATGTATAGCCCCCTCATCCCTACCCTGGTATGTATAGCCCCTCATCCCCATCCTGGTATGTATAGCCCCTCATCCCCATCCTGGTATGTATAGCCCCCTCATCCCTATCCTGGTATGTATAGCCCCCTCATCCCCATCCTGGTATGTATAGCCCCCTCATCCCCATCCTGGTATGTATAGCCCCCTCATCCCCATCCTGGTATGTATAGCCCCTCATCCCCATCCTGGTATGTATAGCCCCTCATCCCCATCCTGGTATGTATAGCCCCCTCATCCCTACCCTGGTATGTATAGCCCCTCATCCCCATCCTGGTATGTATAGCCCCCTCATCCCTATCCTGGTATGTATAGCCCCCTCATCCCCATCCTGGTATGTATAGCCCCCTCATCCCCATCCTGGTATGTATAGCCCCCTCATCCCCATCCTGGTATGTATAGCCCCTCATCCCCATCCTGGTATGTATAGCCCCCTCATCCCCATCCTGGTATGTATAGCCCCCTCATCCCCATCCTGGTATGTACAGCCCCTCATCCCCATCCTGGTATGTATAGCCCCTCATCCCCATCCTGGTATGTATAGCCCCCTCATCCCCATCCTGGTATGTATAGCCCCCTCATCCCCATCCTGGTATGTACAGCCCCTCATCCCCATCCTGGTATGTACAGCCCCTCATCCCCATCCTGGTATGTATAGCCCCTCATCCCCATCCTGGTATGTATAGCCCCCTCATCCCTACCCTGGTATGTATAGCCCCCTCATCCCCATCCTGGTATGTATAGCCCCCTCATCCCCATCCTGGTATGTATAGCCCCTCATCCCCATCCTGGTATGTATAGCCCCCTCATCCCCATCCAGATACACATGGCCCCCTCATCCCCATCCTGGTATGTATAGCCCCTCATCCCCATCCTGGTATGTATAGCCCCCTCATCCCTACCCTGGTATGTATAGCCCCTCATCCCCATCCTGGTATGTATAGCCCCCTCATCCCTATCCTGGTATGTATAGCCCCCTCATCCCCATCCTGGTATGTATAGCCCCTCATCCCCATCCTGGTATGTATAGCCCCTCATCCCCATCCTGGTATGTACAGCCCCTCATCCCCATCCTGGTATGTATAGCCCCCTCATCCCCATCCAGATACACATGGCCCCCTCATCCCCATCCTGGTATGTATAGCCCCCTCATCCCTACCCTGGTATGTATAGCCCCTCATCCCCATCCTGGTATGTATAGCCCCCTCATCCCCATCCTGGTATGTATAGCCCCCTCATCCCCATCCTGGTATGTATAGCCCCTCATCCCCATCCTGGTATGTATAGCCCCCTCATCCCCATCCTGGTATGTATAGCCCCCTCATCCCCATCCTGGTATGTATAGCCCCTCATCCCCATCCTGGTATGTATAGCCCCCTCATCCCCATTCTGGTATGTATAGCCCCCTCATCCCCATCCTGGTATGTATAGCCCCCTCATCCCCATCCTGGTATGTATAGCCCCTCATCCCCATCCTGGTATGTATAGCCCCTCATCCCCATCCTGGTATGTATAGCCCCTCATCCCCATCCTGGTATGTATAGCCCCCTCATCCCCATCCAGATACACATGGCCCCCTCATCCCGGTATGTATAGCCCCCTCATCCCCATCCTGGTATGTATAGCCCCCTGATCCCCACCCTGGTACGTATAGCCCCTCATCCCCATCCTGGTACGTATAGCCCCCTCATCTTCATCCTGGTATGTATAGCCCCCTCATCCCCATCCTGGTATGTATAGCCCCCTCATCCCCATCCTGGTATGTATAGCCCCCTCATCCCCATCCTGGTATGTATATCCCCTCATCCCCATCCTGGTATGTATAGCCCCCTCATCCCCATCCTGGTATGTATAGCCCCCTCATCCCCATCCTGGTATGTATAGCCCCCTCATCCCCATCCTGGTATGTATAGCCCCCTCATCCCCATCCTGGTATGTATAGCCCCCTGATCCCCATCCTGGTATGTATAGCCCCCTCATCCCCATCCTGGTATGTATAGCCCCCTCATCTTCATCCTGGTATGTATAGCCCCCTGATCCCCATCCTAGTATGTATAGCCCCCTCATCCCCATCCTGGTATGTATAGCCCCTCATCCCCATCCTGGTATGTATAGCCCCCTCATCCCCATCCTGGTATGTATAGCCCCCTCATCCCCATCCTGGTATGTATAGCCCCCTCATCCCCATCCTGGTATGTATAGCCCCCTCATCCCCATCCTGGTATGTATAGCCCCTCATCCCCATCCTGGTATGTATAGCCCCCTCATCTTCATCCTGGTATGTATAGCCCCCTCATCCCCATCCTGGTATGTATAGACCCCTCATCCCCATCCTGGTATGTATAGCCCCTCATCCCCATCCTGGTATGTATAGCCCCCTCATCCCCATCCTGGTATGTATAGCCCCCTGATCCCCACCCTGGTATGTATAGCCCCTCATCCCCATCCTGGTATGTATAGCCCCCTCATCCCCATCCTGGTATGTATAGCCCCCTCATCTTCATCCTGGTATGTATAGCCCCCTCATCCCCATCCTGGTATGTATAGACCCCTCATCCCCATCCTGGTATGTATAGCCCCCTCATCCCCATCCTGGTATGTATAGCCCCCTCATCCCAATCCTGGTATGTATAGCCCCCTCATCCCCATCCTGGTATATATAGCCCCCTGATCCCCATCCTGGTATGTATAGCCCCCTCATCCCCTTCCTGGTATGTATAGCCCCTCATCCCCATCCTGGAATGTATAGCCCCCTCATCCCCATCCTGGTATGTATAGCCCCTCATCCCCATCCTGGTATGTATAGCCCCCTCATCCCCATCCTGGTATGTATAGCCCCCTCATCCCCATCCTGGTATGTATAGCCCCCTCATCCCCATCCTGGTATGTATAGCCCCTCATCCCCATCCTGGTATGTATAGCCCCCTCATCTTCATCCTGGTATGTATAGCCCCCTCATCCCCATCCTGGTATGTATAGACCCCTCATCCCCATCCTGGTATGTATAGCCCCTCATCCCCATCCTGGTATGTATAGCCCCCTCATCCCCATCCTGGTATGTATAGCCCCCTGATCCCCACCCTGGTATGTATAGCCCCTCATCCCCATCCTGGTATGTATAGCCCCCTCATCCCCATCCTGGTATGTATAGCCCCCTCATCTTCATCCTGGTATGTATAGCCCCCTCATCCCCATCCTGGTATGTATAGACCCCTCATCCCCATCCTGGTATGTATAGCCCCCTCATCCCCATCCTGGTATGTATAGCCCCCTCATCCCAATCCTGGTATGTATAGCCCCCTCATCCCCATCCTGGTATATATAGCCCCCTGATCCCCATCCTGGTATGTATAGCCCCCTCATCCCCTTCCTGGTATGTATAGCCCCTCATCCCCATCCTGGAATGTATAGCCCCCTCATCCCCATCCTGGTATGTATAGCCCCTCATCCCCATCCTGGTATGTATAGCCCCCTCATCCCAATCCTGGTATGTATAGCCCCCTCATCCCCATCCTGGTATATATAGCCCCCTGATCCCCATCCTGGTATGTATAGCCCCCTCATCCCCATCCTGGTATGTATAGCCCCCTGATCCCCATCCTGGTATGTATAGCCCCCTCATCCCTACCCTGGTATGTATAGCCCCTCATCTCCATCCTGGTATGTATAGCCCCCTGATCCCCACCCTGGTATGTATAGCCCCCTGATCCCCATCCTGGTATGTATAGCCCCTCATCCCTATCCTGGAATGTATAGCCCCCTCATCCCCATCCTGGTATGTATAGCCCCTCATCCCCATCCTGGTATGTATAGCCCCCTCATCCCCATCCTGGAATGTATAGCCCCCTCATCCCCATCCTGGTATGTATAGCCCCTCATCCCCATCCTGGTATGTATAGCCCCCTCATCCCCATCCTGGTATGTATAGCCCCCTGATCCCCATCCTGGTATGTATAGCCCCCTCATCCCTACCCTGGTATGTATAGCCCCTCATCTCCATCCTGGTATGTATAGCCCCCTGATCCCCACCCTGGTATGTATAGCCCCCTGATCCCCATCCTGGTATGTATAGCCCCTCATCCCTACCCTGGTATGTATAGCCCCTCATCTCCATCCTGGTATGTATAGCCCCTCATCCCCATCCTGGTATGTATAGCCCCTCATCCCCATCCTGGTATGTATAGCCCCCTGATCCCCATCCTGGTATGTATAGCCCCCTCATCCCCATCCTGGTATGTATAGCCCCCTGATCCCCATCCTGGTATGTATAGCCCCCTCATCCCTACCCTGGTATGTATAGCCCCCTCATCCCCATCCTGGTATGTATAGCCCCCTGATCCCCATCCTGGTATGTATAGCCCCCTCATCCCCATCCTGGTATGTATAGCCCCCTCATCCCTATCCTGGTATGTATAGCCCCCTCATCCCCATCCTGGTATGTATAGCCCCTCATCCCCATCCTGGTATGTATAGCCCCTCATCCCCATCCTGGTATGTATAGCCCCCTCATCCCCATCCTGGTATGTATAGCCCCCTCATCCCCATCCTGGTATGTATAGCCCCCTCATCCCCATCCAGATACACATGGCCCCCTCATCCCGGTATGTATAGCCCCCTCATCCCCATCCTGGTATGTATAGCCCCCTCATCCCTTCCCTGGTATGTATAGCCCCCTGATCCCCACCCTGGTATGTATAGCCCCTCATCCCCATCCTGGTATGTATAGCCCCCTCATCCCCATCCTGGTATGTATAGCCCCTCATCCCCATCCTGGTATGTATAGCCCCCTCATCCCCATCCTGGTATGTATAGCCCCCTCATCCCCATCCTGGTATGTATAGCCCCCTCATCCCCATCCTGGTATGTATAGCCCCCTCATCCCCATCCTGGTATGTATAGCCCCCTCATCCCCATCCTGGTATGTATAGCCCCCTGATCCCCACCCTGGTATGTATAGCCCCTCATCCCCATCCTGGTATGTATAGCCCCCTCATCCCCATCCTGGTATGTATAGCCCCCTCATCCCCATCCTGGTATGTATAGCCCCCTCATCCCCATCCTGGTATGTATAGCCCCCTCATCTTCATCCTGGTATGTATAGCCCCCTCATCCCCATCCTGGTATGTATAGCCCCTCATCTCCATCCTGGTATGTATAGCCCCCTCATCCCTATCCTGGTATGTGTGGTCACCTCATCCCCATCCTGGTATGTATAGCCCCCTCATCCCCATCCTGGTATGTATAGCCCCCTGATCCCCACCCTGGTATGTATAGCCCCTCATCCCCATCCTGGTATGTATAGCCCCCTCATCCCCATCCTGGTATGTATAGCCCCCTCATCCCCATCCTGGTATGTATAGCCCCTCATCCCCATCCTGGTATGTATAGCCCCCTCATCCCCATCCTGGTATGTATAGCCCCCTCATCCCCATCCTGGTATGTATAGCCCCCTCATCCCCATCCTGGTATGTATAGCCCCCTCATCCCCATCCTGGTATGTATAGCCCCTCATCCCCATCCTGGTATGTATAGCCCCCTGATCCCCACCCTGGTATGTATAGCCCCCTGATCCCCACCCTGGTATGTATAGCCCCTCATCCCCATCCTGGTATGTATAGCCCCCTCATCTCCATCCTGGTATGTATAGCCCCTCATCCCCATCCTGGTATGTATAGCCCCCTCATCCCCATCCTGGTATGTATAGCCCCACATCCCCATCCTGGTATGTATAGCCCCCTGATCCCCACCCTGGTATGTATAGCCCCCTCATCCCCATCCTGGTATGTATAGCCCCCTCATCCCCATCCTGGTATGTATAGCCCCCTCATCCCCATCCTGGTATGTATAGCCCCTCATCTCCATCCTGGTATGTATAGCCCCCTCATCCCCATCCTGGTATGTATAGCCCCTCATCCCCATCCTGGTATGTATAGCCCCCTCATCCCCATCCTGGTATGTATAGCCCCTCATCCCCATCCTGGTATGTATAGCCCCTCATCCCCATCCTGGTATGTATAGCCCCTCATCCCCATCCTGGTATGTATAGCCCCCTGATCCCCACCCTGGTATGTATAGCCCCTCATCCCCATCCTGGTATGTATAGCCCCCTGATCCCCACCCTGGTATGTATAGCCCCCTCATCCCCATCCTGGTATGTATAGCCCCCTCATCCCCATCCTGGTATGTATAGCCCCTCATCCCCATCCTGGTATGTATAGCCCCCTGATCCCCACCCTGGTATGTATAGCCCCTCATCCCCATCCTGGTATGTATAGCCCCCTCATCCCCATCCTTTTATGTATAGCCCCCTCATCTTCATCCTGGTATGTATAGCCCCCTCATCCCCATCCTGGTATGTATAGCCCCTCATCCCTACCCTGGTATGTATAGCCCCTCATCTCCATCCTGGTATGTATAGCCCCTCATCCCTACCCTGGTATGTATAGCCCCCTCATCCCCATCCTGGTATGTATAGCCCCCTCATCTTCATCCTGGTATGTATAGCCCCCTCATCCCCATCCTGGTATGTATAGCCCCCTGATCCCCATCCTGGTATGTATAGCCCCCTGATCCCCATCCTGGTATGTATAGCCCCTCATCCCTACCCTGGTATGTATAGCCCCCTCATCCCCATCCTGGTATGTATAGCCCCTCATCTCCATCCTGGTATGTATAGCCCCCTGATCCCCATCCTGGTATGTATAGCCCCTCATCCCCATCCTGGTATGTATAGCCCCCTCATCCCCATCCTGGTATGTATAGCCCCCTCATCCACATCCTGGTATGTATAGCCCCCTCATCCCCATCCTGGTATGTATAGCCCCCTGATCCCCACCCTGGTATGTATAGCCCCTCATCCCCATCCTGGTATGTATAGCCCCCTCATCCCCATCCTGGTATGTATAGCCCCCTCATTCCCATCCTGGTATGTATAGCCCCCTCATCCCCATCCTGGTATGTATAGCCCCCTCATCCCCATCCTGGTATGTATAGCCCCTCATCCCCATCCTGGTATGTATAGCCCCCTGATCCCCATCCTGGTATGTATAGCCCCCTCATCTTCATCCTGGTATGTATAGCCCCCTCATCCCCATCCTGGTATGTATAGCCCCCTCATCCCCATCCTGGTATGTATAGCCCCTCATCCCCATCCTGGTATGTATAGCCCCCTGATCCCCATCCTGGTATGTATAGCCCCCTGATCCCCATCCTGGTATGTATAGCCCCCTCATCCCCATCCTGGTATGTATAGCCCCCTCATCCCCATCCTGGTATGTATAGCCCCCTCATCCCCATCCTGGTATGTATAGCCCCCTCATCCCCATCCTGGTATGTATAGCCCCCTGATCCCCATCCTGGTATGTATAGCCCCCTCATCCCTACCCTGGTATGTATAGCCCCCTCATCCCCATCCTGGTATGTATAGCCCCCTCATCCCCATCCTGGCATGTATAGCCCCCTCATCCCTATCCTGGTATGTATAGCCCGCTCATCCCCATCCTGGTATGTATAGCCCCTCATCCCCATCCTGGTATGTATAGCCCCCTCATCCCCATCCAGATACACATGGCCCCCTCATCCCTATCCTGGTATGTATAGCCCCCTCATCCCCATCCTGGTATGTATAGCCCCCTCATCCCCATCCTGGTATGTATAGCCCCCTCATCCCCATCCTGGTATGTATAGCCCCCTCATCCCCATCCTGGTATGTATAGCCCCTCATCCCCATCCTGGTATGTATAGCCCCCTGATCCCCACCCTGGTATGTATAGCCCCTCATCCCCATCCTGGTATGTATAGCCCCCTCATCCCCATCCTGGTATGTATAGCCCCCTCATCCCCATCCTGGTATGTATAGCCCCCTCATCTTCATCCTGGTATGTATAGCCCCCTGATCCCCATCCTGGTATGTATAGCCCCCTCATCCCCATCCTGGTATGTATAGCCCCCTCATCCCTACCCTGGTATGTATAGCCCCCTCATCCCCATCCTGGTATGTATAGCCCCCTCATCCCCATCCTGGTATGTATAGCCCCCTCATCCCCATCCTGGTATGTATAGCCCCTCATCCCCATCCTGGTATGTATAGCCCCTCATCCCCATCCTGGTATGTATAGCCCCCTCATCTTCATCCTGGTATGTATAGCCCCCTGATCCCCATCCTGGTATGTATAGCCCCCTCATCCCCATCCTGGTATGTATAGCCCCCTCATCCCCATCCTGGTATGTATAGCCCCCTCATCCCCATCCTGGTATGTATAGCCCCCTCATCCCCATCCTGGTATGTATAGCCCCCTCATCCCCATCCTGGTATGTATAGCCCCCTGATCCCCATCCTGGTATGTATAGCCCCCTCATCCCTACCCTGGTATGTATAGCCCCCTCATCCCCATCCTGGTATGTATAGCACCCTCATCCCCATCCTGGCATGTATAGCCCCCTCATCCCTATCCTGGTATGTATAGCCCGCTCATCCCCATCCTGGTATGTATAGCCCCTCATCCCCATCCTGGTATGTATAGCCCCCTCATCCCCATCCAGATACACATGGCCCCCTCATCCCTATCCTGGTATGTATAGCCCCCTCATCCCCATCCTGGTATGTATAGCCCCCTCATCCCCATCCTGGTATGTATAGCCCCCTCATCCCCATCCTGGTATGTATAGCCCCCTCATCCCCATCCTGGTATGTATAGCCCCTCATCCCCATCCTGGTATGTATAGCCCCTCATCCCCATCCTGGTATGTATAGCCCCCTCATCCCCATCCAGATACACATGGCCCCCTCATCCCTATCCTGGTATGTATAGCCCCCTCATCCCCATCCTGGTATGTATAGCCCCCTCATCCCCATCCTGGTATGTATAGCCCCCTCATCCCCATCCTGGTATGTATAGCCCCCTCATCCCCATCCTGGTATGTATAGCCCCTCATCCCCATCCTGGTATGTATAGCCCCCTGATCCCCACCCTGGTATGTATAGCCCCTCATCCCCATCCTGGTATGTATAGCCCCCTCATCCCCATCCTGGTATGTATAGCCCCCTCATCCCCATCCTGGTATGTATAGCCCCCTCATCTTCATCCTGGTATGTATAGCCCCCTGATCCCCATCCTGGTATGTATAGCCCCCTCATCCCCATCCTGGTATGTATAGCCCCCTCATCCCTACCCTGGTATGTATAGCCCCCTCATCCCCATCCTGGTATGTATAGCCCCCTCATCCCCATCCTGGTATGTATAGCCCCCTCATCCCCATCCTGGTATGTATAGCCCCTCATCCCCATCCTGGTATGTATAGCCCCTCATCCCCATCCTGGTATGTATAGCCCCCTGATCCCCATCCTAGTATGTATAGCCCCCTCATCCCCATCCTGGTATGTATAGCCCCCTGATCCCCATCCTGGTATGTATAGCCCCCTTATCCCTACCCTGGTATGTATAGCCCCCTCATCCCCGTCCTGGTATGTATAGCCCCTCATCCCCATCCTGGTATGTATAGCCCCCTCATCTTCATCCTGGTATGTATAGCCCCTCATCCCCGTCCTGGTATGTATAGCCCCCTCATCCCCATCCTGGTATGTATAGCCCCCTCATCTCCATCCTGGTATGTATAGCCCCTCATCCCCATCCTGGTATGTATAGCCCCCTGATCTCCATCCTGGTATGTGTGGTCACCTCATCCCCATCCTGGTATGTATAGCCCCTCATCCCCATCCTGGTATGTATAGCCCCCTCATCCCCATCCTGGTATGTATAGCCCCCTCATCCCCATCCTGGTATGTATAGCCCCTCATCCCCATCCTGGTATGTATAGCCCCCTCATCCCCATCCTGGTATGTATAGCCCCTCATCCCCATCCTGGTATGTATAGCCCCCTCATCCCCATCCTGGTATGTATAGCCCCTCATCCCCATCCTGGTATGTATAGCCCCCTCATCCCCATCCTGGTATGTATAGCCCCTCATCCCCATCCTGGTATGTATAGCCCCCTGATCTCCATCCTGGTATGTATAGCCCCCTCATCCCCATCCTGGTATGTATAGCCCCCTCATCCCCATCCTGGTATGTATAGCCCCCTCATCCCCATCCTGGTATGTATAGCCCCCTCATCCCCATCCTGGTATGTATAGCCCCCTCATCCCCATCCTGGTATGTATAGCCCCTCATCCCCATCCTGGTATGTATAGCCCCCTCATCCCCATCCTGGTATGTATAGCCCCTCATCCCCATCCTGGTATGTATAGCCCCTCATCCCCATCCTGGTATGTATAGCCCCCTGATCTCCATCCTGGTATGTATAGCCCCTCATCCCCATCCTGGTATGTGTGGTCACCTCATCCCCATCCTGGTATGTATAGCCCCCTCATCCCCATCCTGGTATGTATAGCCCCCTCATCCCCATCCTGGTATGTATAGCCCCCTCATCCCCATCCTGGTATGTATAGCCCCCTCATCCCCATCCTGGTATGTATAGCCCCCTCATCCCCATCCTGGTATGTATAGCCCCTCATCCCCATCCTGGTATGTACAGCCCCCTCATCCCCATCCTGATGCACTTGGTCTCCTCATCCCCATCCTCAATACATCATAGTTAGCAAGACCTAAAAAGACATTTGTCCATCCAGTTCAGCCTATATTCCTATATTCCATCATAATAAATCCCCAGTTCTACGTCCTTCTACAGAACCTAATAATTGTATGATACAATATTGTTCTGCTCCAGGAAGACATCCAGGCCTCTCTTGAACCCCTCGACGGAGTTCGCCATCACCACCTCCTCAGGCAAGCAATTCCAGATTCTCACTGCCCTAACAGTAAAGAATCCTCTTCTATGTTGGTGGGAAAACCTTCTCTCCTCCAGACGCAGAGAATGCCCCCTTGTGCCCGTCACCTTCCTTGGTATAAACAGATCCTCAGCGAGATATTTGTATTGTCCCCTTATATACTTATACATGGTTATTAGATCGCCCCTCAGTCGTCTTTTTTCTAGGCTAAATAATCCTAATTTCGCTAATCTATCTGGGTATTGTAGTTCTCCCATCCCCTTTATTAACTTTGTTGCCCTCCTTTGTACTCTCTCTAGTTCCATTATATCCTTCCTGAGCACCGGTGCCCAAAACTGGACACAGTACTCCATGTGCGGTCTAACTAGGGATTTGTACAGAGGCAGTATAATGCTCTCATCATGTGTATCCAGACCTCTTTTAATACACCCCATGATCCTGTTTGCCTTGGCAGCTGCTGCCTGGCACTGGCTGCTCCAGGTAAGTTTATCATTAAAGGGAACCTGTCACCCCCAAAATCAAAGGTGAACTAAGCCCACCGGCATCAGGGGCTTATCTACAGCATTCTGTAATGCTGTAGATAAGCCCCCAATGTATCCTGAAAGATGAGAAAAATAGGTTAGATTACACCATGTTCCAAATTATTATGCAAATGACATTTTTCTCAGATTTTCCTAAATGGTCGGTGCAAATGACAGTCAGTCTAATAAAAGTCATCACCCGTTAGATTATACATCGAATTTTATTGAAGAAACCTCCCAATGATAACAGTATAATCTCCAAAATGAATAAAACCCCATAATGCACTGTTCCAAATTATTACGCACAGTAGAATTTCTAAACATTTGATCTGTTTTAAAGAACTGAAAAGTCTCATTTGTGGAATTTGCAGAATTAGGAGGTCACATTCACTGAACAAAAAAGCTATTTACCTCCAGAACCTCCTAACAGGCCAAGTTACATGTGACATAGGAGCCTTCTTTGTTGTCACCTTCACAATTCTTGCATCCACTGAACTTGTGAGTTTTTGGAGAGTTTCTTGTATTTCTTCCCTCCCAGAGCTGCTGTTTTCATGTGAACGGCCTCCCACCCTCATAGATCTTCTGCTTGATGATCCTCCAAAGGTTCTCTATAGGGTTGAGGTCAGGGGAAGATGGTGGCCACACCATGAGTTTATCTCCTTTTATGTCCATAGCAGCCAATGACTCAGAGGGATTCTTTGCAGCATGAGATGGGGCATTGTCAGCATGAAGATTATTTTGCTCCTGAAGGCACGTTTCTGCTTTTTAGACCATGGAAGAAAGTTGTCAGTCAGAAACTCTATTTACTTTGCTGAGGTCATTTTCACACCTTCAGGAACCTTAAAGGGCCCTACCAGCTGGTTCCCCATGATTCCGGCCCAAAACATGACTCCTCCACCTCCTTGCTGACGTCGCAGCCTTGTTGGGACATGGTGGACATCCACCAACCATCCACTACTCCATCCATCTGGACCATCCAGGGTTGCTCGACACTCATCAGTAAACAAGACTGTTTGAAAATTAGTCTTCATGTATGTCTGGGCCCACTGCAACTGTTTCTGCTTGTGAACACTTTTTAAGGGTGGCCAAATAGTAGGTTTATGAACCACAGCAAGCCTTTGAAGGATCCTACACCTTGAGGTTTGAGGGACTCCAGAGGCACCAGCATCTTCAAATATCTGTTTGCTGCTTTGTAATGGCTTTTTAGCAGCTGCTCTCTTAATCCGATGAACTTGTCTGCCAGAAAACTTCCTCATTATGCCTTTATTTGCATGAACTCTGTATGTGCTCAGATTCAGCCACAAATCTCATCAGAGTATGATGATCACTCTTAAGTTTTCGTGAAATATCTAATTTTTTCATACCTTGCCCAAGGCATTGCACTATTTGATGCTTTTCAGCAGCAGAGAGATCCTTTTTATTTCCCATATTGCTTGAAACCTGTGACCTGCATAATAATGTGGAACATCATTTTTGAGTAGTTTTCCTTTAATTAGAATCACCTTGAAAACTAATTATCACATGTATTTAAGATTGATTTCAGTGATCCATTGAGCCCTGAGACACAATACCATCCACGAGTTTATTTGAAAAACAAAACAATTAAATCTTTAAGACACTTAAATCCAATTTGCATAATAATTTGGAACACAGTGTATACTCACCTGGGCGGGCGGTCCGATCCGATGGGCGTCGTGGTCTGATCCGGAGCCTCCCATCTTCATAGGATGAGGTCCTCTTCTTGTCTTCACGCTGCGGCTCCGGCACAGGCGCACTTTGTCTGTCCTGTTGAGGGGAGAGCAAAGTACTGCAGTGTGCAGTCGCCGAGCCTCTCTGAACTTTCCCGGCACCAGCGCACTGCAGTACTTTGCTATGCCCTCAATAGGGAGAGCGCCGGAGCCGCAGCATGAAGACAAGAGGACGTCATCTTAAGAAGATGGGAGGCGCTTGACCGGACCGCGACACCCATCGGACCAGAACCACAGTGGGACCGCCCCTGGGTGAGTATAATCTAACCTCTTTTTCTCATCTTTCAGGATACATTGGGGGCTTATCTACAGCATTACAGAATGCATTACAGAACACTGCAGATAAGCCCCTGATGCCGGTGGGCTTGGCTCACCTTCGATTTTGGGGGGGTGACAGGTTCCCTTTAACTAGGATCCCCAAGTCCTTCTCCATGTCAGATTTACCCAGTGGTTTCCCGTTCAGTGTGTAATGGTGATATTGATTCCTTCTTCCCGTGTATAACCTTACATCTATCATTGTTAAACCTCATCTGCCACCTCTCGGCCCAAGTTTCCAACTTATCCAGATCCATCTGTAGCAGAATACTATCTTCTCTTGTATTGACTGCTTTACATAGTTTTGTATCATCTGCAGATATCGATATTTTTCTGTGTAAACCTTCTACCAGATTGTTAATAAATATGTTGAAGAGAAAAGGTCCCAACACCGACCCCTTTGGTCCCCACTAGTCACAGCAACCCAGTTAGAGAATATACCATTTATAACCATGTCACGGATCCCTACTCTGTGGTGTAACTAATTTGTCACATATCCGCTCTCAGCACATGACTTGGGGTTGTGCCTGCAAGGGTTAATCTATCTCCCCACTCTCAGTCCAGCATCCATCCTCTGTCCTATGCTGTAATGGGAGCATAAATCACACACCGACCCAGGCCACACACCCGCTCATACACGCTGCCACCACTCACCGAATATACGGGCGATGAGTCCCGGAAATATTAGTACTAATAATGTCTACCACTCTTAAGGCTCACACACCTTAGGCTATGGATTCTTTTAGATCATTCAAGGTTCAACTTGTTAAAGTTTTAAACTTTAATACAAAAAGGTTCAGTGCTTACAGTAAGAAAGGTTATGAAAATATGATAATAAAAAGACATACAACTTATGCAAAACAGTATGAAATAAACGGGAGAAAACTTATAGAAATCATCTAACTGGTAGTCTCATTTCTGCTCCGAGGGGGGGTGAATGGAGTTGATGGAACACATCAACGTCGGCTGCCCTCACATGTGAACACGTCTCTCTGTATATAGGTCTAATTTATAGCTTTGGTCTGGAGGTCAGCTTTCTAGACCAGCCCCTTAGGTTAATATCATAATTGATGGTTTTTGATTGGACCACGGCCGTGCCCCCAATGAATATATTATTTTCTCTTGAGATCCTTTGTGTAAAGGTTCTCACAGAGATACTATCAGGCCGTAATTAGCATCTCTCTTCCAAGAGCTAGGAGGTGTCAAACATTACCTTTCTTCTTGGCTTCCAGCAGGACCCCCTGGTGAGATCAGAGACAGAATTCTACTTGTCCCAGGAAAATACATATTAACACCTGGGTGCGAACCTGCAGCCTTCAGGACATTTGTTCCTAGTCACACAATACCTATACATAAGGTCACTGCACACACACACATATATATATATATATATATATATATATATATATGTATATATATATATATATATATATATATATATATATATATATATATACACACATATTTCACCACAAGCCACCCTCTGCTTTCTATCACTAAGCCATTTACTTACCCATTTACACACATTTTCCCTAGACCCAGCATTCTCATTTTGTGTACCAACCTGTTGTGCGGCACGGTATCAAACGCTTTGGAAAAATCAAGATATACGACGTCCAGTGACTCACCTTGGTCCAGTCTATAGCTTACCTCTTCATAAAAACTGATTAGATTGGTTTGACAGGAGCGATTTCTCATAAACCCATGCTGATATGGAGTTACACAGTTATTCTCATTGAGATAATCCAGAATAACATCCTTCAGAAACCCTTCAAATATTTTACCAACAGTAGAGGTTAGACTTACTGGCCTATAATTTCCAGGTTCACTTTTAGAGCCCTTTTTGGATATTGGCACCACATTTGCTAAGCGCCAGTCCTGCGGAACAGACCCCGTCGCTATAGAGTCCCTAAAAAGAAGAAATAATGGTTTATCTATTACATTACTTAGTTCTCTTAGTACTCGTGGGTGTATGCCATCCGGACCCGGAGATTTATCTATTTTAATCTTATTTAGCCGGTTTCGCACCTCTTCTTGGGTTAGATTGGTGACCCTTAATATAGGGTTTTCTTTGCCTCTCTGCATTTCATTTTCCACCGTGAATACCGCGGAGAAGAAGGTGTTTAATATATTAGCTTTTTCCTCGTCATCTACAACCATTCTTTCCTACACTTTCACTTATGATTCTGTTACTATTGATATAGTTAAAGAACAGTTTGGGGTTAGTTTTACTCTCCTTAGCAATGTGCTTCTCTGTTTCCTTTTTGGCAGCTTTAATTAGTTTTTTAGATAAAGTATTTTTCTCCCTATAGTTTTTTTAGAGCTTCAGAGGTGCCATCCTGCTTTAGTAGTGTAAATACTTTCTTTTTACTGTTAATTGACGCTCTTACATCTTTGTTTAGCCACATTGGGTTTTTCCTATTTCTTGTCCTCTTATTTCCACAAGGTATAAACCGCTTACAGTGCCTATTTAGGATGTTCTTACACATTTCCGATTTATTATCTGTATTCTTATTTCTGAGGACATTATCCCAGTCAACCAGATTAAGGGCATCTCTAGGCTGGACAAACTTTGCCTTCCTAAAGTTCAGTCTATCAGACTCGTGATATATGTGCCCCAAAGTTTCAAAGAACAGGTTCACGGACATATGTTCAGAAGCAGAGGCAGACAGAGAGAAAGCCCATGCCTGTGGAGCCCCCCTTAGCAAGGACATAACGATACCCACCCTCTGCCTTTCATTACCAGAAGCTCTTAGCGTAACTCAAAAAAACAACTTGCCTCCCTCTTTAAAAACCCTAAACAATTTTTTATCCCTGGAAAAATTGTCAGGTAACTTTATCGGTGGTTCTGGGTCCACTAGGGACACATCAGTGGGGCCCCCATCCCGAGTCCCCAATGGAACAGGGCCCTGTGGAGCACCCGCCACATCTCTCTGCACCTGTTGGTGTGAGTGAACCAGGGTTTGCTGCTCCATGGACAGCTTCTACATAAGTTGGGAGAGCTCATTAATCTGCCCTGTGAGAGCCCGTACCGGATACATAATAAACTCGCACCCCACCACCTGGAAGAGACTGTATAGTCAGTTATGTCAGGGATCCTGGGTGTATCTACTGCCAGGAGGCTACTCGCCACAGTAAGGGAGCCCAGAGCAGAACGGCGGAGAACTCACCGGGTAGCAAGCAGGACCTGAACCATGTGACAGAGGGAGTGGCCAGGGGCAGAGCCAGGTGTTGGGGTGCAAAGGAGGCAAATGGCGCCGGAGAATAGTCAAATGTGCTGAAGTCAATAACCGGGAGATAAGCGAGGTATTGGAGTGTGAGACAGAAGGATAGTTAGGTGGAAGCTGGAGGTCAGAAAGCCGAGTAAGCGAATTACTAGAAACACAAAGCAGAGAAGCCGAGAGAATCAAACAACACAGTATGCACACGCACACCAGGGGATCAGGCACACAGACACAACAAAAGTATAACTGACTGTGGTGAAATATGTATATATCTACAGTATATGTGTATAGTGACATACGGTATGTCTAGGGTTATATGTGTAACTAGCAGTACAACAGTTGAACATCTGTCCTGAAACTGCAGGCCTCACAAAGGTCACAGCATACATATCTTGAGAAGGCAGACTACTGTCTCCACTCTCGCCAGGGGGTCGTGCTGGGAATCAAGAAAAAAGGGAAACATTTGACACCTCCTAGCTCTTTGAAGAGAGATGTCAATTACAGCCTGACACCATCTATTTGTGAGAACTTTTACACAGGGAATCTCAGAGCAAATAATATATTCATTGGGGGAGCGGCCGCGGTCCAATCAAAAACAAGCAATTATGATATTAATCTAAAAGATTGGATATAGGTTATATCCGTATTCGCGCTTGTAAAAACCCAGGGAAAGTATATAAGAGGCTTGCGCTGAACTGCAATCAATGTTGGATTACTTCATAAAAAACATGCAGGGTAACATGTGAAAATGACTCTAAATTTAATAAATAATGATAAAAGTCTTACCCTGTATTACTGTTCAGACCGGAAAAAAGATGCTTGATTGCAAGTTCACGCTGAGCGAAATGCCTTGGTTGTCGGATATCTATATGTTGTTCCCAGCAGCGGTTATGCTGAAGGATGATAGATCGCTGATTCTGTCCGCATGCGATGGCTGTCTCGGCCGATGGCAGCCCACCACTGCGTTCAGCTTACACTGTTGGCGGTTGTCTTTCGTGGGTGCAGGTAAATGTTGCTCTCGGTGCACGAGGTGAGAGCGACGCTGCAAAAAAGCCTGCCTCCTGCTTTTCCCGCAGTTCTGAACTGTTGTGGTCCCTACCGCCATCCGTAGCACATACTTCACTCACGCGGGCGGTCACGTTACTCACAGCGGGAGGCAGGCTTTTTTGCAGCGTCGCTCTCACCTCGTGCACCGAGAGCAACATTTACCTGCACCCACGAAAGACAACCACCAACAGTGTAAGCTGAACGCAGTGGTGGGCTGCCATCGGCCGAGACAGCCATCGCATGCGGACAGAATCAGCGATCTATCATCCTTCAGCATAACCGCTGCTGGGAACAACATATAGATATCCGACAACCAAGGCATTTCGCTCAGCGTGAACTTGCAATCAAGCATCTTTTTTCCGGTCTGAACAGTAATACAGGGTAAGACTTTTATCATTATTTATTAAATTTAGAGTCATTTTCACATGTTACCCTGCATGTTTTTTATGAAGTAATCCAACATTGATTGCAGTTCAGCGCAAGCCTCTTATATACTTTCCCTGGGTTTTTACAAGCGCGAATACGGATATAACCTATATCCAATCTTTTAGATTCATTTAACGTATATACAATCAATGGTGGAGATTGTTTTATTCGCAGCTGAGGTAATTACTCTATAATACATAGCGCCACTCAACTTTGTTTTTCAATTATGATATTAACCTGAGGGGCTGGTCTAGAAATCTGACCTCCAGAGTAAAGCTATAAATTAGGCCTGTATACATAGAATCATGTTCACATGCGGGGGCAGCCTGGAGAGCTGATGTGTTCCATTCTATATTTCGCCCTCCCTCAGGGACAGAGTACCAGACTGCAAAGTTTGATATTTCTGTAAGTTTCTCCCTTTATTTTATAACTTTTGCATATTTGTGTCTTTTTATTATCATATTTTTATACCTTTTTCTTTACTGTAAGCACTGAATCTTTTTTTGTATTAAAGCATAAAACTTTAACATGTTGAACCTTGAATGTTCTAAAAAAATCCATAGCCTTAAACTGTATGATCCATATGAGTAGTAGACAGTATTAGTAATTGCCGGGACACATCGCCCGTGTATTCAGTGAGTGGTGGCAGCGTGTATGAGCAGGTGTGTGGCCTGGGTCGGTGTGTGATTTATGCTCCCATTACAGCATAGGACAGAGGTTGAATGCTGGACTGAGAGAGGGGAGATAGATTTACCCTTGCAGGCACAACCCCCAAGTCATGTGCTGAGAGCTGGTACGTAACAAATTAGTGACAGCACAGAGAGGGATCCGTGACACTGACAGAGAATGCTAGTACAGAGTGGGTATAAATATCCCTCCCAGATCCCAAGGGAGACCACAACAATTAACCCTGAGAGGGCAGGGCATTAACCCTGTCCAAACCATAACACCTCATCACTTTCCAGGTATGCATGGCCCCCTCATCCCTATCCTGGAATGCATGGCCCCCTCATCCCTATCCTGGTATGCACGGCCCCCTCATCCCTATCCTGGTATGTATAGCCCCCTCATCCCTATCCTGGTATGTATAGCCCCCTCATCCCTATCCTGGTATGTATTGCCCCTTTAACCCTATCCTGGTATGCATGGCTCCCTCAGCCCTATCCAGATATGCATGGCCCTTTCATCCCTATCCTGGTATGTATAGCACCCTCATCCCTATCCTGGTATGTATAGCCCCCTCATCCCTATCCTGGTATGTATAGCCCCCTCATCCCTATCCTGGTATGTATTGCCCCCTTAACCCTATCCTGGTATGCATGGCCCCCTCAGCCCTATCCAGATATGCATGGCCGCCTCATCTCTATCCTGGTATGTATAGCCCCCTCATCCCTATCCTGGTATGTATGGATCCCTCATCTCTATCCTGATATGTATAGCCCCCACATCCCTATCCTGGTATGTATTGCCCCCTTAACCCTATCCAGATATGCATGGCCCTTTCATCCCTATCCTGGTATGTATAGCACCCTCATCCCTATCCTGGTATGTATTGCCCCCTTAACCCTATCCTGGTATGCATGGCCCCCTCAGCCCTATCCAGATATGCATGGCCGCCTCATCTCTATCCTGGTATGTATAGCCCCCACATCCCTATCCTGGTATGTATGGATCCCTCATCTCTATCCTGGTATGTATAGCCCCCACATCCCTATCCTGGTATGCATGGATCTGCTTCTCTCTCATTCTCTTGTGGCCAGATTCTCTCTTCTTCTCCTCCTCCTTTGGCCAGCTTCTCTCTCATCCTCCTGTGGCCGGCTTCTCTCTCCTCCTCCTGTGGATGGCTTCTCTCTCACTCTTCTGTGGCTGGCTTCTCTCTCTTCCTCCTTTTGGCTGACTTCTTTCTCTTCCTTCTGTAACAACTTTGCTGGCATCACGGCATGGCCTCGCATCTCTCACACTATCTTACCCACTGCTCCAGGTCATGATGTGGTTTCTGTTTCATGCCAGCTCCATGTTCTGTGTCTCTGCTCTCTGCATGCTTCATGGTTCTGTGTATAGAGGGGCGGCGCCTGAACTCTCTGGTTCTTATAGGAATCAGGTGCATCTGTCTAATCTGTTCCTGACCAATTACCAAGAGGCCTCCAGTATATAGTGCAGCTCCACCCAGTGGTCTGGGCCTGTGCAATGTGTTAGCTCAGTTTGTGTTTAGCTGCTGAGTTTGCCAGGCCTTGCTCTAAGGGTACCGTCACACAGTGCCATTTTGATCGCTACGACGGTACGATTCGTGACGTTCTAGCGATATCGTTACGATATCGCAGTGTCTGACACGCAGCAGCGATCAGGGACCCTGCTGAGAATCGTACGTCGTAGCAGATCGTATGGAACTTTCTTTCGTCGCTTGATCACCCGCTGACATCGCTGGATCGTTGTGTGTGACAGCGATCCAGCGATGTGTTCGCTTGTAACCAGGGTAAACATCGGGTAACTAAGCGCAGGGCCGCGCTTAGTAACCCGATGTTTACCCTGGTTACCAGCGTAAACGTAAAAAAAACAAACAGTACATACTCACATTCCGGTGTCTGTCCTCCGGCGTCTCAGCTTCTCTGCACTGTGAGCGCCGGCCAGCCGGAAAGCGAGCACAGCGGTGACGTCTGACGTCACCGCTCTGCTTTCCGGCTATGGTGCTTACACAGTGCAGAGAAGCTGAGACGCCGGAGGACAGACACCGGAATGTGAGTATGTACTGTTTGTTTTTTTTACGTTTACGCTGGTAACCAGGGTAAACATCGGGTTACTAAGCGCGGCCCTGCGCTTAGTAACCCGATGTTTACCCTGGTTACCCGGGGACTTCGGCATCGCTCCAGCGCCGTGATTGCAAAGTGTGACCGCAGTCTACGATGCTGGAGCGATAATCGTACGACGCTGCGACGTCACGGATCGTGCCGTCGTAGCGATGAAAATGGTACTGTGTGACGGTACCCTGAGTTACTCCCTCTCTGGAGGCTTTTCTCTGTACTATTGCCTTGGTCTTGTTGTCCGCCCTCCAGGAGGCAGAATATCCTGGTCCCTGTGTCCTTGTCCTTGCTTCTTTGTCTTGTTCCATTTCCTTGTCTGAACTTAGTCTTATCTCGGTCTCCTTGTCTGTGGCTTCCTTCCCTGCTGTGTCTTTCATCGTGTTCTCAGTTTGCTTACACTCCGCACTCTTGCGGCTCTGCCTGCTCTGTACCTTTGTGGCTTTACCTCTGCTCCACACTCCTGCGGTTCTGCTCCTTTCTACTCCGCTTAGCTTCTGTAGCTGTCGTAATCCCTTGCAGCAGCTCCTCTCCACATTCCTTGTGGCTCCGCTCTGCTTTGCTGCAGAAACCTCTCGCTGCAGCTCCTCTCCGTATTCCTTGCGGTTCTGCTCTGCTTAGCTTTAGTTGCTACACTTTCTCTTGCTGCTCACTATTCCTATCCGCAGCCTTGCGGTTCTCTTCCTGTGTGAACAGGTCCCTACCTGTTCCTCCACACTACATATCCGTACCTGCACCTCCAGTGTGAACATGTCCCTACCTGTTCCTTCATAAACCACATCAACCAGTCCTGTGTTCTCTGCCGTGCCTTCCAATCCAGTGTTCCTGCCAGTCCTTTGTCCTGTGTTCCTGCCGTCGTAGCCAGTCCTGTGTTTCTAGCCAGTCCTGTGTTTCTAGCCAGTCCTGTGTTTCCTGCGAGCCCTGGGTTCCTGCCGTCCTAGCCAGTCCTGTGTTTCCTGCCGTTCCTGCCAGTCCTGTGTTCCTGCCAGCCCTGTGTTCTCTGCTGTGTCTCTGCCAGCCCTGTGTTCTCTGCCGTGTCTCTGCCAGCCCTGTGTCTCAGCCGTGCCAGCCTACTCGTCTGAGTTTCAGCCGTGCTCTTCTGCCAGTCCTGCCTGATGCCCGCACCAATCCTGGTGTCCCTGTCTCCCAAGTGGGATCAGCAGCCACAGCCAGACACCACCCTGGAGTAGCACCTGGCAGCTGCCTGCTGCACAAGCCTGACCTCACCCTCAGAGGCTCCAGTGAAAACCCAGGCAGCTGTCATAGTCACGCCCCTTCCAGGGTAGTCTGGTTTGTGGCACAGTGGGGCCACAAACCCCCCGAGCTCACGCCCACCAGTTAGGGCGTGAGCGTGACACCTTCTGTGGCCACCTTCTCTCTTCTCCTCCTCCTCCTGTGGATGGCTTCTTTCTCTCTTACTCCTGTGGCCAGCTTCTCTCTCCTCCTGTGGCTGGCTTCTCTCTTCCTCCTGTGGCTGGCTTCTCTCTTCCTCCTGTGGCCAGCTTCTCTCTCATCCTGTAGCTGGCTTCTCTCTCCTCCTCCTGTGGCCAGCTTCTCTCTCATCCTGTGGCCGGTTTCTCTCTTCTCCTACTCCTGTGGACGGCTTCTCTTTCACCTTTCTCTGGCCGGTTTCTCTCTCACTCTCCTGTGGCCGGTTTCTTTTTCACCCTCCTGTGCTTGGCTTTTCTCTCTTCCTCCTGTGGCCAGCTTTTCTCTTCTCCAACTCCTGTGGCCTGCTTTTCTTCTCCTCCTCCTGTGGACGGTTTCTCTCTCATCCTGCTGTGGATGGCTTCTCTATCTCTTCCTCCTGTGGACGGCTTCTCTCTCTTCCTCCTGTGACCGGATTCTCACTCTTCCTCCTTTTGGCCGGATTCTCTCTCCTCGTCCTGTACTTGGCTTCACTTTTCCTTCTGTGCTTTACTCCTCTCTCTTCCTCCTGTGGCCGGCTTCTCTCTCATCCGGTGGCCGGCCTCTCTCTCCTACTCCTGTGGCTGGATTCTCTCCTCCTGTGGTTGGCTTCTCTCCTCCTGTCGCCGGCTTCTCTCTTTTCCTCCTGTGGTCGGCTTCTCTCTCTTCCTCCTTTGGCCAGCTTCTCTCTTTTCCTCCTGTGTTCGGCTTCTCTCTCCTCCTCCTGTGGCTGGCTTCTCTCCTCCTGTGTCCGGCTTCTCTCTCCTCCTCCTGTTGCCGGCTCCTCTCTCTTCCTCCTGTGGTCGGCCTCTCTCTCTTTCTCCTGTGGCTGGCTTCTCTCCTCCTGTGGCTGGCTTCTCTCCTCCTGTGGCCGGCTTCTCTCTCTTCCTCTTGTGGTCGGCTTCTCTCTCCTCCACCTGTGGCCGGCTTCTCTCTCCTCCTCCTGTTGCCGGCTTCTCTCTCTTCCTCCTGTGGCCGGCCTCTCTCTCCTCCTCCTGTGGCCGGCTTCTCTCATCTTGTGGCCAGCTTCTCTCTCTTCCTCCTGTCGCCAGCTTTTCTCTCCTCCTCCTGTTGCCGGCTTCTCTCTTTTCCTCCTGTGGCCGGCCTCTCTGTTTTCCTCCTGTGGCCGGCATCTCTCTTATCCCGTGGCCGGCCTCTCTCTTCCTCCTCCTGTGGCCGACTGCTCTCTCTTCCTTCTGTGGCCGGCCTCTCTCTTCCTCCTGTGGCCGGCTTCTCTCTCATCCCATGGCCGGCCTCTCTCTTCCTCCTCCTGTGGCTGGCTTCTCTCATCCTGTGGCCATCTTCTCTCTCTTCCTCCTGTGGCCGGCTTCTCTCTCATCCCGTGGCTGGCCTCTCTCTTCCTCCTCCTGCTGCTGGCTTCTCTTCTCCTCCTGTGGCCGGCCTCTTTCTCTTCCTCCTCCTGTGGCTGGTGTAATAATTATAGGGGATAACTCAGGAGACTCTTTGCGTGGAACAAGACAACTACAGGACACAGTTTTATAAGTGGTAAAGTCTATATTATCACACGGTGATTCAAACAGGTGCAGAGAGAAACTCAAGTCCACAACACTTGGAGTAAATATTAAATGCAGCCTAGCAGGCTATAGGAAACTTCAGAGGAAAATGCAATCACGCAGAAAGTCTATGAAGCACAATTATTCTTGAGGATACTTGACACGAATAAGTCCTTGCTTAGTCCAAAACACAGATAGATATGCTTATAAGGCAGTTCAAATAATATCTTAGCTCAACCAGGGAGGCCTGGGTAATAGTCTCAGGTTCTTGCAGAGCAGCAACAGCTTACATGTCCAGCAAATGCAGATGGAATTAAACACGAGCAGCAGATGAAGGTTTACTGGAACTGGTGTATGCAGCAGGAACTCAGAGCAGAGTAGCAGGAACACCCCACAGGTTCACAGGAGCAGGTATATAGCCAGGGAGTCACCAGAGGTCAGGAGCTGGATGCAAGGCAGAATACTCTAGCACAGACTGAAGGCTGGGGTGGAGTTTTATAGCAGGAAGTCACAGTGCACATGAGACCAAAGACGCCATCTTGGAAAAGGGCAGTAATGCACAAAAGGTAATAAAAAATGTTCAGAGTCCTGACATTACTCCCTCATTAGAAGCGGCCTCAGGACGATCCTGGACCTGGTTTCTCAGGGAATCTCTGATGAAAACGAGAAATCTTCTGTTGGGCATTGATGTTTTCCATAGGTTCCCAAGAGTCTTCCTCAGGGGGATATCCCTGCCATCTTATCAGATATTGGAGCCGATTCCTGCGAATCCTGGAATCAACAATTTCCTCCACCACAAATTGTTCTTGCCCATCAATCACCACAGGCTGCGGAGGTGGCACAACACGTCCCTGGAAGGTATTAGGAGATACAGGCTTTAGTAAAGATACATGAAAAACTGGGTGTACCTTCATAGTCCTAGGCAGCTTCAGCCGGCAGGCCACAGAGCTCACAATACCGTTGATCTTGAAAGGGCCGATGAATTTCTGTCCCAAATTTTTGTGAAGGAACGTTTAACTTCAGATTCTTAGTTGCTAACCACACGGAATCTCCTACCTTGAACATGGGTGCAGGTTTACGGAATCTATCAGCCGATCTCTTATAACGTTCTTGAGCTGTGGTCAGGGATTCCTTCAGAACCTCCAGATTTTGCCTCATCGCAGTCAGCCTTTCCTCCACTGCCGGAACTGGAGAATTAGTTGGAGACTTAGGTAAGATACATGGATGATAACCCAGATTGGCAAAGAAAGGTGTAAATTTAGTGGAGGCTCTCTGAGAATTATTATATGAAAATTCGGCTAACGGCAGCAACTCCAACCAATCATCCTGGAGATGGCTGACATAGCATCTTAGATATTGTTCCAGCGTCTGGTTGGTACGCTCAGTCTGACCATTTGTCTGGGGATGGTAAGCGGAAGAGAGACAGACTTTAATATTGAGTGCAGAGCAAAACCCCTTCCAGAATCTTGAAGTGAACTGTACTCCACGGTCAGAGATGATCTCATCCAGAACCCCATGCAACCGAAAGACATTCTGTATAACCAAGTTCACTGTATCTTTAGCTGAGGGGAGGCCGGTGCATGGAACAAAATGAACAGCTTTAGTAAGGCGATCAACTACCACCATGACTGTATTCATGCCCCCCGATGTAGGCAGCTCCACAATAAAGTCTATTGATATAGACCCCCAAAGGGCGGGCGGAACAGGTAATGGTTGTAGAAGACCCATAGGTGCCACATGAGGAGTCTTGTAACGAGCACATACCTCGCAAGAGAGAACATAGTCCTTCGTATCCTTCAGGCAAGTTGGCCACCAGAAGAATCGGCTCAGAAACTCTTGTGTCTTCTGTACCCCCCTGTGACCAGCCAACTTGGAGTTATGTACCAACTTGAGGATCTGCAGACGGACGACCTCAGGGACGTAGATATGTCGATCTCTAACCACATGCCACCCTTAAAGACAAGCTTAATATCCACAGGTGGGTTGGCCAGAAATACATCACCTTCATAGGCCTCCCTGCACTCCTTCCACAAGTCCTGATCGTGGATAACTCCAATGAAATTGGCATCAGATAGAATGGTCTTGGACGGGGCTCCAGGTACGGAATCCGCAGCATGGATTCGGGATAAAGCATCAGCCTTCCCATTACGAGAACCTGGAAGGTACGAGATAACAAAGTTAAGTTGACCTAAAAATAAGTTCCAATGAGCCTGACGAGGAGAAATACATCTAGCGGATCTAAGGAACTCTAAATTGCGATGGTCAGTTAGCACTATGATCTGTTGTGCAGCTCCTTGCAGATGATGCCTCCATTCTTTGAAAGCTGCAATAATAGCCAGCAATTCCTTGTCTCCCACGTCGTAATTCTTCTCTGCTGAGGTTAGTCTACGGGAAAAGAAAGCACAAGGATGTAGCAGACCCTTCTCTCCAGTTCTTTGGGAGAGAATAGCCCCCAAAGCATTATCAGAAGTGTCCACCTCCACAATGAAAGAAAGTGTTGGATCTGGGTGTATCAACAGCGGTGCTGATGTGAAACAGATCTTAAGCCGATCAAAAGCTTCTTGAGCCTGTGATGACCACTTAAAGGGCTTTTCCTTCTTTGTCAAGGAAGTAATGGGACGGACAATATCAGAAAAATTTCGAATGAGGCGTCTGTAGAAATTTGCAAAACCAATAAAACGTTGGACCTCCTTAACGTTCTTGGGTACCGGCCAGTCAAGGATAGCCTGAATCTTACCAGATTCCATGTTCAGCCCCTGGGGAGAGATGATGTAACCTAAGAACTGTATCTCAGAACGATGGAACTCGCATTTCTCCAGCTTAATATACAGATGGTTCTCTTTCAGACATCTTAAAACAGTTTTGACATGTTCTTCATGTTCCTGTAGAGAGTCAGAAAAGATTAGTATATCGTCCAAATAGATCACTACAAATTGGTCCAACAAATCTCTGAAAATGTCATTAGCAAGGTGTTGAAACGTTGCAGGGGCGTTACAAAGCCCAAAGGGCATCACAAGAGATTCAAAGTGTCCATACCGGCATCTGAATGCTGTCTTCCACTCATCCCCTGGACGAATACGCACCAAATTATAAGCCCCACAAAGATCCAGTTTAGAGAACACGTTAGCATGGCGGACTCTTTCCAGTAATTCGGAAATCAGAGGCAAAGGGTAACGGTTTTGTACGGTTACCTTATTGAGTTCCCGATAGTCAACACAGGGTCTCAGGGTCCCATCTGTTGTGAATTCCGTTCTCGGACTCCCTCCTGTGGTCATGAATGGTACTTTGGCGAGTTCTGTTCTTGGACTCCCTTTGGTGGCTGTGAGTGGAACTGCTGGTCCTTGAGGTTGGCTTTCCCAGCTGCCCTCGTTTATTGCTAGGCTGGCTTCCCTATTTAACTCCACTCAGATCATTACTTCATGCCAGCTGTCGATGTCTCAGTATTGGTTCAGATCTCTCTTGGACTTCTCTGATGACCTGTCTACTCCAGCAGAAGCTAAGTCCCTGCGAGTTCATTTGTTGTTACTGCTGCCTGAATATATTTCTTAGTACTGCTAAATTCTAGTCCAGCTTGCTATCATGATATTTCCTTGCTAGCTGGAAGCTCTGGGGGTGCAGAGTTGCACCTCCACACCGTGAGTCGGTGTGGAGCTCTTTTTGCATTCTCTGCGTGGTTTTTGTAGTTTTTTTGTGCTGACCGCATAGTTCCCTTTTCTATCCTCTGACTATTTAGTGAAGACTGGCCTCCTTTGCTAAAACCTGTTTCATTCCTGTGTTTGTGACTTTCCTCTTAACTCACAGTCAATATATGTGGGGGCTGCCTTTTCCTTTGGGTAATTTTTCTGAGGCAAGGTAAGGCTTCTATCTCTATCTTTAGGGGTAGTTAGCTCTTAGGCTGTGAAGAGGCGTCTAGGGAGAGTTAGGTACGCTCCACGGCTATTTCTAGTGTGTGTGATAGGAGTAGGGTTTGCGGTCAGCAGAGTTCCCACTTCCCCAGAGCTTGTCTTTACTTCTAGTTTAACCATCAGGTCATTCCAGGTGCTCCTAACCACCAGGTCCATAACAGTACAGCTGGCCCACAAAGTGTTAATGCATCGCAAAAGAGGGATAAGAGAAGTTCTGAACCCATTTTTTTTCCTTTGCAGTGTGTTTTGTTTCTCTTTTCCCCTTAATCTCTGGGTGGTTCAGGACTCAGGTGTAGATATGGATATTCAAGGTCTGTCCTCTTGTGTGGATCAACTCACTGCAAGGGTACAAAGCATTCAAGATTATGTAGTTCAGAATCCGATGTTAGAACCTAGGATTCCAATTCCTGATTTGTTTTCTGGGGATAGATCCAAGTTTCTGAATTTCAAAAATAATTGTAGACTGTTTCTTGCTTTGAAACCCCGCTCCTCTGGTGACCCCATTCAGCAAGTAAAAATTATTATTTCTTTGTTACGTGGCGACCCTCAAGACTGGGCATTCTCCCTTGCGCCAGGAGATCCTGCATTGCTTAATGTAGATGCGTTTTTTCTGGCGCTTGGATTGCTTTATGACGAACCGAATTCAGTGGATCAGGCAGAGAAGATCTTGCTGGCTTTGTGTCAGGGTCAGGATGAAGCGGAGGTATATTGCCAGGAGTTTAGAAAATGGTCTGTGCTTACTCAATGGAATGAGTGTGCCCTGGCAGCAATTTTTAGAAAGGGTCTTTCTGAAGCCCTTAAGGATGTTATGGTGGGGTTCCCTGCGCCTGCTGGTCTGAATGAATCAATATCCTTGGCCATTCAAATTGATCGGCATTTGCGCGAGCGCAAAGTTGTGCACCATTTGGCGGTGTCCTCTGAGCAGAGGCCTGAGCTTATGCAATGTGATAGGACTTTGACCAGAACTGAACGGCAAGAACACAGACGTCAGAATGGGCTGTGTTTTTACTGTGGTGACTCCACTCATGCTATCTCTGATTGTCCTAAGCGCACTAAGCGGTTCGCTAGGTCTGTCACCATTGGTACTGTACAGCCTAAATTTCTTTTGTCTGTTACTCTGATTTGCTCTTTGTCCTCCTACTCTGTTATGGCATTTGTGGACTCAGGCACTGCCCTGAATTTGATGGACTTGGAGTTTGCCAGGCGCTGTGGTTTTTCCTTGGAGCCTTTGCAGTATCCTATTCCATTAAGGGGAATTGATGCTACGCCTTTGGCCAAGAATAAACCTCAGTACTGGACTCAGTTGACCATGTGCATGGCTCCTGCACATCAGGAAGATATTCGCTTTTTGGTGTTGCATAATTTGCATGATGTGGTCGTATTGGGTTTGCCATGGCTACAGGTTCATAATCCAGTATTGGATTGGAAAACAATGTCTGTGTCAAGTTGGGGTTGTCAAGGGGTACATGGCGATGTTCCGTTGATGTCAATTTCTTCTTCCACTCCTTCTGAAGTCCCTGAGGTTTTGTCGGATTACCGGGATGTATTTGAAGAACCCAAATCCAGTGTTCTACCTCCTCATAGGGATTGTGATTGTGCTATTAATTTGATTCCTGGTAGTAAGTTTCCTAAGGGCCGACTTTTCAATTTATCTGTGCCAGAACACGCCGCTCTGCGGAGTTATATAAAGGAGTCCTTGGAGAAAGGGCATATTCGCCCGTCTTCGTCACCGTTGGGAGCAGGGTTCTTTTTTGTGGCCAAGAAGGATGGTTCTCTGAGACCCTGTATAGATTACCGCCGGATTAAGAGGGCTAGTTGGTTCACCAAGATAGATCTTCGAGGGGCGTATAATCTTGTGCGTATTAAACAGGTCGATGAATGGAAAACAGCATTTAATACGCCCGAGGGCCATTTTGAGTATCTGGTGATGCCATTCGGGCTTTCTAATGCTCCATCTGTGTTTCAATCCTTTATGCATGACATCTTCCGAAAGTATCTACAGTCATGGACAAAAATTTTGAGAATGAGACAAATATTCATTTTTCCAAAGTCTACTGCTTCATTTTTTCTAATGGCAATTTGCATATACTCCTGAATGTCAGAGTGATCAGCTTAACAGCAATTAATGTACTTGCAAAGTCAATATTTGCCCAGAAAATGAACTTTAACCCCCAAAACACATTTCAACATCATTGCAGTCCTGCCTTAAAAGGAGCAGCTAACATCATTTTAGTGATTGATCCATTAACACAGGTGTGGGTGTTGATGAGGACAGGGCTGGCGATCAGTCATGATTAAGAATGACATCACTGGACACTTTAAAAGGAGGCTGGTGCTTGGTATCATTGTTTCTCTTCAGTTAACCATGGTTATCTCTAAAGAAACACGTGCAGCCATCATTGCACTGCACAAAAATGGCCTAACAGGGAAGAGTTTCGCAGCTTCAAAGATTGCACCTCAGTCAACAATCTATCGCATCATCAAGAACTTCAAGGAGAGAGCTTCCATTGTTGTCAAAAAGGCTCCAGGGCGCCCAAGAAAGACCAGCAAGCGCCAGGACCGTATCTTAAAACTGTTTCAGCTGCGGGATCGGACTACCAGCAGTGCCGAGCTTGCTCAGGAATGGCAGCAGGCTGGTGTGAGTGCTTCTGCACGCACTGTGAGGCGGAGACACTTTGAGCAAGGCCTGGTTTCAAGGAGGGCAGCAAAGAAGCCACTTCTCTCCAGAAAAAACATCAGGGACCGACTGATATTCTGCAAAAGGTACAGGGAGTGGACTGCTGAGGACTGGGGCAAAGTCATTTTCTCTGATGAATCCCCTTTTTGATTGTTTGGGACATCTGGAAAACAGCTTATTCGGAGAAGAAGAGGTGAGCGCTACCACTAGTCTTGTCTCATGCCAACTGTAAAGCATCCTGAAACCATTCATGTGTGGGGTTGCTTCTCAGCCAAGGGAATCGGCTCACTCACAGTCTTGCCTTAAAACACAGCCATGAATAAAGAATGGTACCAGAATGTCCTCCAAGAGCAACTTCTCCCAACCGTCCAAGAGCAGTTTGGCGCCCAACAATGCCTTTTCCAGCATGATGGAGCACCTTGCCATAAAGCAAAGGTGATAACTAAATGGCTCATGGAACAAAACATAGAGGTTTTGGGTCCATGGCCTGGAAACTCCCCAGATCTTAATCCCATTGAGAACTTGTGGTCAATCATCAAGAGACGGGTGGACAAACAAAAACCAACAAATTCTGGCAAAATGCAAGCATTGATTATGCAAGAATGGACTGCTATCAGTCAGGATTTGGTCCAGAAGTTGATTGAGAGCATGCCAGGGAGAATTGCAGAGGTCTTGAAGAAGAAGGGTCAACACTGCAAATATTGACTTGCTGCATTAACTCATTCAAACTGTCAATATAACCTATTGGTACTCATAATATGATTGCAATTATATTTCTGTATGTGATATAAACATCAGACAAACACTAATAAAAACCAGAGGGCAGCAGATCATGTGAAAATATAATTTTGGTGTCATTCTCAAAAATTTTGGCCATGACTGTAGATAGATTCATGATTGTATATTTGGATGATATTTTGGTCTTTTCGGATGATTGGGAGTCTCATGTGAAGCAGGTCAGAATGGTATTCCAGGTCCTTCGCGCTAATTCCATGTTTGTGAAGGGGTCTAAATGTCTCTTCGGAGTTCAGAAGGTTTTCTTTTTGGGCTTCATTTTTTCCCCTTCTACTATTGAGATGGATCCTGTTAAAGTTCAGGCCATTTATGATTGGACTCAACCTACATCTGTGAAGAGCCTTCAGAAATTCCTGGGCTTTGCTAATTTTTACCGTCGCTTCATCGCTAATTTTTCTAGTGTGGTTAAACCTTTGACTGATTTGACAAAGAAAGGTGCTGATGTGGTGAATTGGTCCTCTGCGGCCGTTGAGGCTTTTCAGGAGCTGAAACGTCGTTTTTCTTCGGCCTCTGTGCTGCGTCAGCCAGATGTTTCGCTCCCTTTTCAGGTCGAGGTGGATGCTTCTGAGATTGGAGCAGGGGCTGTTTTGTCTCAAAGAAGTTCTGATGGCTCCGTGATGAAGCCATGTGCTTTCTTTTCTAGAAAGTTTTCGCCTGTTGAGCGTAATTATGATGTTGGCAATCGGGAGTTGCTGGCTATGAAGTGGGCATTCGAGGAGTGGCGACATTGGCTTGAGGGAGCCAAGCACCGCGTGGTGGTCTTGACGGATCACAAGAATCTGACTTATCTTCAGTCGGCCAAGCGGTTGAATCCTAGACAGGCTCGATGGTCGCTGTTTTTCAACCGTTTCGATTTTGTGGTCTCATACCTGCCTGGTTCTAAGAATGTGAAGGCTGATGCCCTTTCTAGGAGTTTTGTGCCTGATTCTCCGGGAGTCCGAGCCGGCCGGTATTCTCAAAGAGGGGGTAATTCTGTCTGCCATCTCCCCTGATTTGCGGTGGGTGCTGCAGGAGTTTCAGGCTGATAGACCTGACCGTTGTCCAGCGGAGAGACTGTTTGTCCCTGATAGATGGACTAGTAGAGTTATTTCTGAGGTTCATTGTTCGGTGTTGGCTGGTCATCCTGGGATTTTTGGTACCAGAGATTTGGTGGCTAGGTCCTTTTGGTGGCCTTCCTTGTCACGGGATGTGCGTTCTTTTGTGCAGTCCTGTGGGACTTGTGCTCGGGCTAAGCCCTTCTGTTCTCGTGCCAGTGGGTTACTTTTGCCCTTGCCAGTCCCAAAAAGGCCCTGGACGCATGTTTCCATGGATTTTATTTCAGATCTTCCTGTCTCTCAAAGGATGTCTGTCATCTGGGTGGTTTGTGATCGCTTTTCTAAGATGGTCCATTTGGTACCCTTGCCTAAATTGCCTTCCTCCTCTGATTTGGTTCCATTATTTTTTCAGCATGTGGTTCGTTTGCATGGCATTCCGGAGAAAATTGTGTCTGACAGAGGTTCCCAGTTTGTCTCTAGGTTTTGGCCTTTTGTGCTAAGATGGGCATTGATTTGTCTTTTTCTTCGGCTTTCCATCCTCAGACAAATGGCCAAACCGAACGAACCAATCAGACTTTGGAAACCTATCTGAGATGCTTTGTTTCTGCCGATCAGGATGATTGGGTGACCTTCTTGCCATTGGCTGAGTTCGCCCTTAATAATCGGGCTAGTTCGGCTACTTTGGTTTCGCATTTTTTTTGCAATTCTGGTTTTCATCCTCGTTTTTCTTTGGGGCAGGTTGAGCCTTCTGACTGTCCTGGTGTGGATTCTGTGGTGGACAGGTTGCAGCAAATTTGGACTCACGTAGTGGACAATTTGACATTGTCCCAGGAGAAGGCTCAACGATTCGCTAACCGCTGTCGCTGTGTTGGTCCCCGACTTCGTGTTGGGGATTTGGTTTGGTTGTCTTCTCGTTATGTTCCTATGAAGGTTTCTTCTCCTAAGTTTAAGCCTCGTTTCATTGGTCCTTATAAGATTTCTGAAATTCTCAATCCTGTGTCTTTTCGTTTGGACCTTCCAGCCTCTTTTGCCATCCATAATGTGTTCCATAGGTCGTTGTTGCGGAGATATGTGGCGCCTATGGTTCCTTCCGTTGATCCTCCTGCTCCGGTGTTGGTCGAGGGGGAGTTGGAGTATGTGGTGGAAAAAAATTTGGATTCTCGTATTTCGAGACGGAAGCTTCAGTACCTGGTTAAGTGGAAGGGCTATGGTCAGGAGGATAATTCCTGGGTTGTTGCCTCCGATGTCCATGCTGCCGATTTAGTTCGTGCCTTTCATTTGGCTCGTCCTGATCGGCCTGGGGGCCCTGGTGAGGGTTAGGTGACCCCTCCTCAAGGGGGGGGTACTGTTGTGAATTCCGTTCTCGGACTCCCTCCTGTGGTCATGAATGGTACTTTGGCGAGTTCTGTTCTTGGACTCCCTCTGGTGGCTGTGAGTGGAACTGCTGGTCCTTGAGGTTGGCTTTCCCAGCTGCCCTCGTTTATTGCTAGGCTGGCTTCCCTATTTAACTCCACTCAGATCGTTACTTCATGCCAGCTGTCGATGTCTCAGTATTGGTTCAGATCTCTCTTGGACTTCTCTGATGACCTGTCTACTCCAGCAGAAGCTAAGTCCCTGCGAGTTCATTTGTTGTTACTGCTGCCTGAATATATTTCTTAGTACTGCTAAATTCTAGTCCAGCTTGCTATCATGATATTTCCTTGCTAGCTGGAAGCTCTGGGGGTGCAGAGTTGCACCTCCACACCGTGAGTCGGTGTGGAGGTCTTTTTGCATACTCTGCGTGGTTTTTGTAGTTTTTTTGTGCTGACCGCATAGTTCCCTTTTCTATCCTCTATTTAGTGAAGACTGGCCTCCTTTGCTAAAGCCTGTTTCATTCCTGTGTTTGTGACTTTCCTCTTAACTCACAGTCAATATATGTGGGGGCTGCCTTTTCCTTTGGGGAATTTCTCTGAGGCAAGTGTAGGGATTCCACTCACTCAGGTGCGACGGCTGACACTCAGGAGTCACGTTCCTTTAAAGTTCAGAGGGTCTATTGCGTCATAAATCACATGGGAAAAATAACAGCAAAACAAATAGACTTAAGTTCAGGAAAGGAAAAACAAAGTGTCCAGTCCTTCAGGCTCACTCCTGTAGCCTTAACACACTCAGGAGGGTTTCACCTCCACACATATCCCCTGTGTTAAGCATTTGCCTGTCTTATGTAGGGCTAACCACACCCAGTAACCCATCACATGATTAGCCATGTGGTCTGACATCACCACAGGTCCTGAACACACATATATACGTGGTTATATACAACAAATAAATACTCCGGGCTACATTACAGCAACAAAGCATTTATGTGGCACATACCTCCCGTCGACTACACACCCTTTAGCCCTGCTACATACCTCCCCCCTCTGCCTAAAGCCGTGGGGCTTGGCACTTTTCCCCACTAAACAAGGGATTCTTGATAGGGCATCCGCCTTACCGTGCAGCTTTCCGGCTCTATGTTCCACATGGAAACTGAAGTCCTGCAGGGCTAAGAACCAACGGGTGACCCTAGCATTTCTACCCTTTGTTTCCCTCATCCATCTTAGTGGGGCATGGTCAGATATCAATCTGAATTTACGACCCAGCAGATATTACCGTAACGTGTCCACCGCCCACTTTATGGCCAAACACTCTTTTTCCACGACTGAGTAGTTCTTCTCAGATGAGGACAGCTTTCTACTCAGATAGAGGACAGGATGCTCCTCCCCATGTAGCTCTTGGGAAAGGACTACTCCTACCCCAACATCTGAGGCATCTGTCTGAAGAATAAATTCTTTATTAAAGTCTGGGGCCATCAGAACGGGCTGCTTACATAGAGCCCCTTTCAACTCTTGGAAGGCTGACTCTGTCTCTTCGGACCATTTAACCATCACCGATTTTGTCCCCTTTAGCAGATCAGTCAGAGGCGCAGCCACTGTGGCGAAGTTTGGGATGAACTGTTATGATCCTTAGTGGTTGAGGATCACAAATTACTCCAGCTAAGTAACAAACATAGGACAAGCTCTAGGGAGGTGGCAAGCTGGACTGACCGCAAATCTGAACCTAACCAAACACACTAGAAGTAGCCGGTGAACGTGCCTGAATTCCTAGACATCTCGAGCCAGCCTAAGGAACTAACTACCCCTAGAGAGAAAGAAAGACCTCTCTTGCCTCCAGAGAAATAATCCCCAAACATATAGAAGCCCCCAACAAATAATAACGGTGAGGTAAGAGGAAGGCACATACACAGGGGTGAAAGCAGATTCAGCAAATGAGGCCCACTAATACTAGATAGCAGAAAATAGAAAAGGGAATCTATGCGGTCAGTAAAAAACCCTTACAAAATATCCACTCTGAGATTTCAAGAACCCCCACACCAACTAACGGTGTGGGGGGAGAAACTCAGTCCCCTAGAGCAACCAGCAAGCGAAGAAATCACATTTTAGCGAGCTGGACTAAAAACATAATGAACACTGATAATCAAAAAATGATCAAACAAAAACTTAGCTTGTCTTGGAGAGACTGGGAGCAAGGTAGACACACGGAATCTGAAGAGCACTGAATACATTGATAGCAGGCAAGGAACTGAGTATCCAGGTGGGCTAAATAGAAAACCAACCAAGGATAACGAACCAGCTGATGAAGCCAACCTGCAGAAGGACACAGTACACAGTACCGCTTGTGACCACTAGAGGGAGCCCAGAAATAGAGTTCCCAACAGTACCCCCCCCTTGAGGAGGGGTCACCGAACCCTCATCAAGACCCCCAGGGCGATCAGGACGAGCTGCGTGGAAGGCGCGAACCAAATCGGCCGCATGAACATCAGAGGCGACAACCCAGGAATTATCCTCCTGACCATAGCCCTTCCACCTAACCAGATACTGAAGTCTCCATCTAGAGATACGAGAATCCAAAATCTTCTCCACCACGTACTCCAATTCGCCCTCAACCAGCACCGGAGCAGGAGGCTCAACAGAAGGAACCACAGGTACCACATACCTCCGCAACAAAGACCTATGGAACACATTATGGATGGCAAACGATGCCGGGAGATCCAAACGAAAAGACACCGGGTTAAGGATTTCCAAGATCTTATAAGGACCGATGAAGCGAGGCTTAAACTTAGTAGACGAGACCTTCATAGGAACATACCGAGAAGACAGCCACACCAAATCCCCAACACGAAGTCGGGGACCCACACCGCGGCAGCGGTTGGCAAAGCGCTGAGCCCTCTCCTGTGACAATTTCAGATTGTCCACCACATGGCTCCAAATCTGCTGCAACCTATCCACCACAGAATCCACCCCAGGACAGTCAGAAGACTCAACCTGACCCGAGGAAAAACGAGGATGGAAACCAGAATTGCAGAAAAAAGGCGAAACCAAGGTAGCAGAACTAGCCCGATTATTAAGGGCAAACTCGGCCAATGGCAAAAAAGTCACCCAATCATCCTGATCAGCAGAAACAAAACATCTCAAATAAGTCTCCAACGTCTGATTAGTTAGCTCGGTTTGGCCATTAGTCTGAGGATGGAAGGCCGACGAAAAAGACAAATCAATGCCCATCTTAGCACAAAAAGTTCGCCAAAACCTGGACACAAACTGGGATCCTCTATCAGACACAATATTTTCAGGAATGCCGTGCAAGCGAACCACATTCTGAAAAAATAGAGGAACCAAATCGGAGGAGGAAGGCAGCTTAGGCAAGGGCACCAAATGGACCATCTTGGAAAAACGATCACACACCACCCAGATGACAGACATTCTCTGAGATACCGGCAGATCCGAAATAAAATCCATGGAGATGTGCGTCCAAGGCCTTTTCGGGACAGGCAAAGGCAAAAGCAACCCGCTGGCACGAGAACAGCAAGGCTTAGCCCGAGCACAAATCCCACAAGACTGCACAAAGGAACGCACATCGCGCGACAAGGAAGGCCACCAGAAGGACCTAGCCACCAAATCTCTGGTACCAAAAATCACAGGATGACCCGCCAACACCGAAGAATGAACCTCGGAAATAACTTTGCTGGTCCATCTGTCCGGGACAAACAGTCTCTCTGGTGGACAACGGTCAGGTCTATCCGCCTGAAATTTCTGCAGCACTCGTCGCAAATCTGGAGAAATGGCAGACAAAATCACTCCCTCTCTAAGAATACCAGCCAGCTCAGAAACTCCCGGAGAGTCAGGCACAAAGCTCCTAGAAAGTGCATCAGCTTTCATGTTCTTCGAACCAGGCAAGTATGAGACCACGAAGTTGAAACGGGAGAAAAACAACGACCAACGAGCCTGTCTAGGATTAAGGCGCTTGGCCGACTCGAGGTAAATCAGATTTTTGTGATCAGTCAGGACCACCACACGATGTCTAGCTCCCTCGAGCCAATGACGCCACTCCTCAAATGCCCACTTCATAGCCAACAACTCTCGATTACCAACATCATAATTTCGCTCGGCAGGCGAAAACTTTCTTGAAAAGAAAGCACACGGCTTCATCACAGAGCCCTCAGAACTTCTCTGTGACAAAACAGCCCCTGCTCCAATCTCGGAAGCATCAACCTCGACCTGAAAGGGGAGAGAGACATCTGGCTGACATAAGACTGGAGCTGAAGAAAACCGGTGCTTAAGCTCCCAAAAGGCCTCCACGGCCGCAGGAGACCAATTAGTCGCATCAGAGCCCTTCCTGGTCAAATCTGTCAAAGGTTTAACCACGCTAGAAAAATTAGCGATGAAACGACGGTAAAAATTAGCAAAACCCAAGAACTTCTGAAGACTCTTAACAGACGTGGGCTGAGTCCAGTCAGGAATAGCCTGGACCTTGACTGGGTCCATCTCCACAGCAGAAGGAGAAAAAATAAAACCCAAAAAGGAGACCTTCTGTACTCCGAAGAGGCATTTTGAGCCCTTCACAAATAAAGCATTGGCACGCAGGACCTGAAACACCATCCTGACCTGCTTCACATGGGACTCCCAATCATCAGAAAATACCAAAATGTCATCCAGATAAACAATCATAAATTTATCCAGATATTCACGGAAAATGTCATGCATGAAGGACTGAAACACAGAAGGCGCATTAGAGAGTCCAAAAGGCATCACCAAGTACTCAAAATGGCCTTCGGGCGTATTAAATGCTGTTTTACATTCATCTCCCTGCATAATGCGCACAAGATTATACGCACCACGGAGATCTTTCTTGGTGAACCAACTGGCACCCTTAATCCGAGCAAACAAATCAGATAATAGTGGCAAAGGATACTGAAATTTTACTGTAATTTTATTCAGAAGGCGATAATCTATACACGGTCTCAAAGAACCGTCCTTCTTGGCCACAAAAAAGAATCCTGCACCAAGAGGGGAAGAGGATGGGCGAATATGTCCCTTCTCCAAAGACTCCTTTATATAACTCCGCATCGCGGCATGCTCTGGTATAGACAAATTAAAAAGTTGTCCCTTAGGGAATTTACTACCAGGAAATAAATTTATAGCACAGTCACAATCCCTATGAGGGGGCAGGGCACCGGACCTGGGCTGATCAAATACATCCTGGTAGTCAGACAAAAACTCAGGGACCTCAGAAGGAGTGGAAGAAGCAATAGACACCAACGGAGTATCGCCATGAATTCCCTGACAACCCCAACTAGACACAGACATAGCTTTCCAATCTAAAACTGAATTATGAGCCTGCAACCATGGCAGACCCAAAACGACAACATCATGTAAATTATGCAGAACAAGAAAGCGAATCACCTCCTGATGAACGGGAGTCATGCACATGGTCATTTGCATCCAATACTGAGGTTTATTCTCAGCCAATGGCGTAGCATCAATTCCCCTCAGAGGAATAGGAAATTCCAAAGGCTCCAGGACAAAACCACAGCGCCTGGCAAATGACAAATCCATCAGATTCAGGGCAGCACCCGAATCCACAAAGGCCATAACCGAGTAGGACGACAAAGAACAAATCAAAGTAACAGACAAAATAAATTTAGGCTGCATAGTACCAATGGTGACAGGTTTAACGATTTTTTTTAAGCGTTTAGAGCATGCTGACATAACATGAGCAGAATCACCACAGTAAAAGCACAACCCATTTTGACGTCTATGACTTTGTCGCTCAATTCTGGTCAGAGTTCGATCACATTGCATAGACTCAGGTCTCTGTTCAGAAAATACCGCCAAAGGATGAGCAGATCTGCGCTCCCGCAAACGCCAATCAACCTGAATGGCTAAAGCCATAGAATCACTCAGACTTTTAGGGGTGGGGAACCCCACCATAACATCCTTAATGGCTTCAGAAAGACCTTCTCTGAAATTTGCAGCCAGGGCACACTCATTCCATTGAGTAAGCACTGACCATTTCCGAAATTTTTGACAATACACCTCTGCTTCATCCTGCCCTTGAGAAAGGGCCAGCAACGCTTTTTCTGCCTGATTCTCAAGATTAGGCTCCTCATAAAGCAGTCCAAGAGCCAGAAAAAACGCATCCACATTAAGCAATGCAGGATCTCCTGGCGCCAGAGAGAAGGCCCAATCCTGAGGGTCGCCACGTAACAAGGAGATAACAATCTTTACTTGCCGAGCGGAATCACCAGAGGAACGAGGTCTCAGAGATAGAAATAACTTACAATTATTCTTAAAATTCTGAAACCTAGATCTATCTCCAGAAAACAACTCAGGAATGGGTATCTTTGGTTCTGACATAGGGCTATGAATAACAAAATCCTGAATACTTTGCACCCGTGCAGCAAGATGATCCACACTAGAAGTCAGAGTCTGAACATCCATGTCTGCAGCTGAGCTCAAAACCACCCAGAGTTCAAGGGGATGAAAGAAGCTAAACAGACTGCAGCAAAGGAAAAGCGGGAGGAGAGAAAAAAAAAATGTATTCAGGTCTTCTTTTTATCCCACTTCTGCGATGCATTAAACACTTTTTGGCCTGCTATACTGTTATGATCCTTAGTGGTTGAGGATCACAAATTACTCCAGCTAAGTAACAAACATAGGACAAGCTCTAGGGAGGTGGCAAGCTGGACTGACCGCAAATCTGAACCTAACCAAACACACTAGAAGTAGCCGGTGAACGTGCCTGAATTCCTAGACATCTCGAGCCAGCCTAAGGAACTAACTACCCCTAGAGAGAAAGAAAGACCTCTCTTGCCTCCAGAGAAATAATCCCCAAAGATATAGAAGCCCCCAACAAATAATAACGGTGAGGTAAGAGGAAGGCACATACACAGGGGTGAAAGCAGATTCAGCAAATGAGGCCCACTAATACTAGATAGCAGAAAATAGAAAAGGGAATCTATGCGGTCAGTAAAAAACCCTTACAAAATATCCACTCTGAGATTTCAAGAACCCCCACACCAACTAACGGTGTGGGGGGAGAAACTCAGTCCCCTAGACCAACCAGCAAGCGAAGAAATCACATTTTAGCGAGCTGGACTAAAAACATAATGAACACTGATAATCAAAAAATGATCAAACAAAAACTTAGCTTGTCTTGGAGAGACTGGGAGCAAGGTAGACACACGGAATCTGAAGAGCACTGAATACATTGATAGCAGGCAAGGAACTGAGTATCCATGTGGGCTAAATAGAAAACCAACCAAGGATAACGAACCAGCTGATGAAGCCAACCTGCAGAAGGACAACACTACACAGTACCGCTTGTGACCACTAGAGGGAGCCCAGAAATAGAGTTCACAACAATGAACCTCCTGTAATATCCCACGATTCCCAGAAAGGCTTTAACTTGCTTTTTGGAGAGTGGTTTCGGCCATGTTTGGATTGCCTCCACTTTCCTGATTTGGGGCTTTATTTCTCCACGACCCACTATATAGCCTAGGTATTTAGCTTCTTCCTTACCCAAGGCACACTTCTTCGGGTTTATTGTAAACCCCGCCTCTCTTAGAGCATCAAACACCGCTTGGACTTTCTCCAGATGACTCTCCCAGTCCGGGCTAAAGATGACGATATCATCTAAGTACGCAGCAGCGTAGGCCTTATGGGGTGCACGGACTCTATCCATAGCCCTCTGGAAGGTCGCCGGAGCTCCCTGTAGGCCAAACGGCATCCTGACATACTGGAAGCATCCATCAGGTGTCGAAAAGGCCGTCTTCTCCTTGGCTTCCTGTGCCATGGGGATCTGCTAATACCTCTTTGTCAAATCCAAGGTGGATATATATCTGGCATGCCCAAGCCTTTCGATGAGCTCATCAACGCGGGGCATAGGATAAGCGTCAAACTTGGAGACCTCATTCAACTTCCGATAGTCGTTGCAAAACCTCCACTCTCCATCAGGTTTTGGGACCAGGACAATTGGGCTCGACCAACCGCTCTTGGATTCCTCAATGACTCCAAGCTTCAACATACGCTCCACTTCCTTGGAGATAACTTCTCGACGAGCCTCAGGAATACGATAGGGCTTCACGTTCACCCGCACATGTGGCTCCATTAGGACCTCGTGCTCTATGACCTTCGTGTGTCCTGGCAACTCTGAAAACAGGTCCCTGTTTTTCTGGAGTAACTCCCAACACTGCTGTTTCTGGGTCTTCGATAGCGTATCCGCTATAGTAACCGCTCCAACCTCACCTTCTGGGTTGCTTAACAACGATGGAGTTACTGTCGGCTCTCTATCTTGCCAGGGCTTGATGAGGTTGACATGGTATACTTGGAATGGTTTCCGTCTTCCTGGTTGGTGAATTTTATAATTTACTTCACCAAGTTTCTCGACAACCTCATATGGCCCTTGCCACTTGGCCAAGAACTTGCTCTCCACCGTCGGAACTAACACAAGAACTCGGTCTCCCGGATTGAAATGCCTCACTCTTGCAGATCGGTTATAGACTCTGGCCTGAGCTTCTTGTGCCTGGAGGAGGTGTTCTTTCACAATAGGCATCACTTTTGCAATCCTCTGCTGCATCAGGGCCACATGCTCAATGACGCTTCTGTGGGGCGTGACTTCGGCTTCCCAGGTTTCCTTGGCTATATCCAGGAGTCCTCGCGGATGTCGGCCATATAGAAGCTCAAACGGTGAGAATCCTGTGGAGGCCTGTGGAACTTCACGAATGGAAAACATCAGGTAGGGTAAGAGACAACCCCAGTCTCTACCATCTTTCTCTATAGCTTTTCTCAGCATGGTCTTCAGCATCTTGTTAAATCTCTCAACAAGGCCATCTGACTGGGGATGGTACACCGAGGTCCTCAACTGGGAGATTTTCAGGGCTTTGCACAGCTCCCTCATCACTTTGCTCATGAAAGGTGTCCCCTGGTCAGTCAGGATCTCCTTCGGCAGACCTATCCGGGAAAAGACATGGACCAACTCGCGGGCTATATTTTTTGAGGAAGAATTTCTCAGAGGAATTGCCTCAGGATAGCATGTAGCATAGTCCAGGATGACTAATATATACTGATGGCCCCGGGCTGATTTAACTAAGGGACCGACCAAATCCATGGCAATTCTCTCGAACGGTACCTCAATAATGGGCAGTGGCACAAGAGGGTTCCGGAAATGAGGAGTGGGAGCAGTTAGCTGACATGTAGGGCAGGACCTGCAATAGTTCACTATTTCCCGGTGACACCCAGGCCAATAGAACCTCTGCACAACCCGTTCCTGCGTTTTTTCCACCCCTAGGTGTCCACCCAAGATGTGGGAATGGGCCATGTCCAACACCTTCCGTCTATATGGACCCGGCACTACCAACTGCTCTACCAACTCCTCCCTTATTTTCGTGACCCGGTACAACAACTCCCCACTAATCAGAAAATGGGGAAATCTTGTGTCTGCCCCCGGCTCCTGTACCACCCCGTCAATAACTGTGACATTATTAAAGGCTTCCCTCAGAGTGGGGTCCCTATGTTGGGCAGTCCCAAAATTTTCACCGGTTACCTCTAACTCCAGAATGTCAGATGCAGGGGACACTTCCTCCTCATCCCCAACCAGAACACAAAAAGGAAACCTGTCTGACTCCGGGTGTGGCGACACCCTTCCAGGGTTCATTGGTTCCCTACTCTTGCTAGGGAGCTCAGAACATTTTCCCCACAAATCCCAAAACAAACAGAAATCCCGGCCAATAATTATAGGGTGCAACAAGTCCTGCACGACGCCGACTATGTGGGACTCAGTGCCACATGCCGTTTCAATGTCCACCCTGGCCAAAGGGTAGTCCTTTGCATCACCATGTATGCACCGCACTCCAACCTTCTTTCCCGGGAGCAGGTGGAGAGGAAAAGTGGCCCTCACCAGGGTCACTAGGCTCCCCGAGTCTAACAGTGCCGTTACTGCTCGACCGTTCACCTTTTCGGGACACGCTTGAGGTCCCTCGTTGGGCGGAGAGTTCACACTGCAGGCTGGATACGCATAGTATGAACAACGGCGTCCCATGCTGCAGTCCATCTGCTCAGTGGTCTGGGAACAACGGGCAGCTATATGTCCTGGCCCGTGGCACCTCCAACAAATAATATCACCCGTAGGGACCTTGGGCACCACCTCCCCCGCCCTTTGTGACCTTGGACGCGCCACCCCTTTTTGGGACTCAGCTCCCTTCTGGGACCCCCAGTACGGCATGGGTTGCCTCCCAGAGGAGCCTTCCAACCCTTGGTATCTCTCAACCAGTCCGATCAGCTCGTCGGCATTCTGGGGATCACCCTGGGCAACCCAAGTCTGTATGGACCTCGGGAGGGAATGCACAAACCGATCCATCATCACCCGTTCCACCATCTGTGCAGGTGTACACGATTCTGGCTGCAGCCATTTCTGGACCAGGTGCAACAGATCAAACATTTGAGAGCGAGGTGGTTTGTCCCGGTGATAGGCCCAGCTGTGAACTCACTGTGCCTTGACAGCAGTCAGTGTCACCCCCAAACGTGCGAGAATCTCGACTTTCAATTTGTGATACTCTTTGGCATCCTGCAAGGTAAAATCATAGTATGCCTTCTGAGGTTCTCCCGTCAGGTATGGAATATCTTAGAAACAAAAGGATTTTTTTAAATTTGCTAATTTATTCAAGTGAAAAACAGAAAATCAAATGTGACAGATCAAATAGTAGGCAGTATAAGCGACTGAGTGATTTGACGTTTCGACCCTCCCGGGTCTTACTCTAAAGTCGCACTTAATCCAGGATTTATGAGTGGCTCTTATGGTAGTGAGGATGTTATCCCTGTAGTGTCAAGGGGCAGGTACAGTCTTTTTGATACCAAGTATGGCCTGATAGTCGATTTCTCTCTGAGTATGACCTTGCTGAGGAATAGCAGCGGTGCATCAGCGTCTTGCTGCTGTTTGCATACGTGATTCAAATAGAAAGTTGGTATGTCTTCCCACAGGACGCAGGAGCGCTATCCCCCATCCACTAAGGGTACTAAGCCTACATGTCCACCAGCAAGACGCAGTTGCGCCGCTGTTACCCCACTACAAGGCTTTATCCAGAACTGGCAAATCCATTAAACCACATACAACTTACCAGCAATTTAAGGCTGATACATTGGCACCTGCAAGAAAGGTTGTCTCCAGTGACATACCAACTTTCTATTTGAATCACGTATGCAAACAGCAGCAAGACGCTGATGCACCGCTGCTATTCCTCAGCAAGGTCATACTCAGAGAGAAATCGACTATCAGGCCATACTTGGTATCAAAAAGACTGTACCTGCCCCTTGACACTACAGGGATAACATCCTCACTACCATAAGAGCCACTCATAAATCCTGGATTAAGTGCGACTTTAGAGTAAGACCCGGGAGGGTCGAAACGTCAAATCACTCAGTCGCTTATACTGCCTACTATTTGATCTGTCACATTTGATTTTCTGTTTTTCACTTGAATAAATTAGCAAATTTAAAAAAATCCTTTTGTTTCTAAGATATTCCACACAGGGAGTGCGGTGGATTTCAATAATACTGATACTAGACCTTACGGTCTGTCTCACCAGCACCCCGATCTAAATTTAGAGTGCAGGCCAAATTATATTTACATTTATGCTCCCGTCAGGTATGGCGCCAGTACCTCTGCCCACTGCTCTGGCAGGAGTTTTTCCCTCTCAGCGACCCTCTCAAACACCGTCAGGAAGGCCTCAACATCATCCCCGCGGGTCATTTTCTGCAATGCGCGTCTTACCGTCTTCCGGACGTGGGTGTCATCAGCCAAACCTGGGGTTGGGGCACTCATCTTGCCCTGGATGGCGGTCGCTAGAAGCTGCATCTGCTGCCGTTGCTCCTGCTGGTTCTGTTGAATCTGCTGCCGTTGCTCCTGCTGGCTCTGCCGTTGCTCCTGCTGGCTCTGCTGTATCTGCTGCTGGCTCTGTTGTATCTGCTGCATCAACAGCCTGTTGGTCTCCTGCTGTGACTGGAGCACGTGTTTCAGCAGATCCTCCATTTTCCCCGGCAAAGCTTGCTGGCTTACAACAGACTTGACCCAGGACATCCAATAACAGACTCTTCGTCTCCGCTGGGAACGCTGCCCGCACGTCTACCACCAATTGTAGGGATTCCACTCACTCAGGTGCGACGGCTGACACTCAGGAGGCACGTTCCTTTAAAGTTCAGAGGGTTTATTGCGTCATAAACCACATGGGAAAAATAACAGCAAAACAAATAGCCTTAAGTTCAGGAAAAGAAAAACAAAGTGTCCAGTCCTTCAGGCTCACTCCTGTAGCCTTAACACACTCAGGAGGGTTTCACCTCCACACATATCCCCTGTGTTAAGCATTTGCCTGTCTTATATAGGGCTAACCACACCCAGTAACCCATCACATGATTAGCCATGTGGTCTGACATCACCACAGGTCCTGAACACACATATATACATGGTTATATAAAACAAATAAATACTCCGGGCTACATTACAGCAACAAGGCATTTATGTGGCACATACCTCCCGTCGACTACACACCCTTTAGCCCTGCTACACAAGGTAAGGCTTCTATTTCTATCTTTAGGGGTAGTTAGCTCTTAGGCTGTGAAGAGGCGTCTAGGGAGAGTTAGGTACGCTCCACGGCTATTTCTAGTGTGTGTGATAGGAGTAGGGTTTGCGGTCAGCAGAGTTCCCACTTCCCCAGAGCTTGTCTTTACTTCTAGTTTAACCATCAGGTCATTCCAGGTGCTCCTAACCATCAGGTCCATAACACCCATTCTTCTTCTTTACAAAAAAGATAGGTGCCCCTGCTGGTGAGGAAGAAGGATGTAGGAAGCCTTTGGCCAGATTTTCATCATTATACTCCTTTAAGGCTTGAAGCTCAGGTGCCACCAAAGGGTATAAGTTACCAAAAGGAATAGCTGCCCCAGGAAGCAACTCAATGGGACAGTCATAATGCCTGTGTGGAGGAAGCTGATCTGCATTCTTCCTGTCACAGATGTCAGAGAACTATTTATCTGCTGGAGGTAAAGAAAATACCTGTACATGTGGTTCCGTAGCCGTGGACTCAGGGACAGCTTCTGTTAACGCTGAGTTGCTCCTTGTTGGAAACATAATCTCCTTGGTCTCCCAGTTGATAATTGGGTTCTGAGAACGCAACCAAGGAATGTGTTATGATCTGGTGGCCTAGGAGCAACATGAGACTAACTCTGGAGAAGGTGGTACCTGTACTGACCGCAGACCCTGAACTTAACACCGCAACTAGAAGTAGCCGTGGAATGTACCTAACACTCCCTAGACATCTCGACACAGCCGGAGGACTAAATACCCCTAGAGATAGAAAAGGGAAAACTATCTTGCCTCAGAGAAAATCCCCAAAGGATAGACAGCCCCCCACAAATATTGACTGTGAGAGGAGAGGGAAATAATATACGCAGACTGAAATCAGGATTTAGCAAAGGAGGCCGCTCTAGCTAAATAGAAAGGATAGGACAGAGTACTATGCGGTCAGTATTAAAACACTAGAAAATATCCACCACAGAAAATACAAAATCTCCACATCTAACTAAAGATATGGAGGGTATATCTGCCTCTCCAGAGATACCAGCTTGGCTGAACAAATCCTTATACAGACCAAGCTGAACAAGAAAAAACATGGAAAAGAACTGAACAATAGGCCCACAGCATGTGGACTGCAAAAAACAAAGCCAGAACTTATCTTTGTTGAAATGAACAGCAAAGCAGGAGAGACCGGCAGGGATGTGAATCCTCCAGGAACAATGGACAACTGGCACTGACTAAAGGGTCAAGCAAGACTAAATAGCCCAGTCAGAATTGCAATAAGTGGACACACCTGATGAATGCAGCGATCCAAAGACAGCAGCGCTACCACATATAACCACCGGAGGGAGCCCAAGAGCAGAATTCACAACAGTACCCCCCCCTTGAGGAGGGGTCACCGAACCCTCACCAGAGCCCCCAGGCCTATCAGGACGAGCCAAATGAAAGGCACGAAACAAATCGTCAGCATGAACATCGGAGGCAACAACCCAAGAATTATGCTCCTGGCCATAACCCTTCCATTTAACAAGATACTGAAGCTTCCGCCTCGAAAAACGAGAATCCAAAATCTTCTCCACCACATACTCTAACTCCCCATCAATCAACACCGGGGCAGGAGGATCAACAGAGGGAACAACGGGCACCACATATTTCCGCAACAAAGATCTATGAAAAACATTATGGATGGAAAAAGAGGCTGGAGGGCCAAACGAAAAGACACTGGATTGATAATCTCAGAAATCCTATAAGGACCAATAAACCGAGGCTTGTACTTAGGGGAAGAAACCTTCATAGGAACATGACGGGAAGACAACCAGACCAAATCCCCAACCCGAAGCCGAGAACCAACACACCGACGACGGTTAGCAAAACGCTGAGCCTCCTCCTGAGACAACACCAAATTGTCCACAACATGAGCCCAAATTTGCTGCAACCTGTCAACCACAGAGTCCACCCCAGGACAATCAGAAGGCTCAACCTGCCCTGAAGAAAAACGAGGATGAAAACCAGAATTACAAAAGAAGGGTGAAACCAAGGTAGCAGAACTAGCCCGATTATTAAGGGCAAACTCGGCCAATGGCAAGAAAGCCACCCAATCATCCTGATCAGCAGACACAAAGCATCTCAAATAAGTTTCCAAAGTCTGATTAGTTCGCTCGGTTTGGCCATTTGTCTGAGAATGAAATGAGGAAGAAAAAGACAAATCAATGCCCAGCCTAGCACAAAAGGCCCGCCAAAACCTAGAAACAAACTGGGAACCTCTATCGGACACAATATTCTCCGGAATGCCATGCAAACGAACCACATGCTGAAAAAACAACGGAACCAAATCAGAAGAGGAAGGCAATTTAGGCAAAGGTACCAAATGAACCATCTTAGAAAACTGGTCACAAACCACCCAGATAACCGACATCCTCTGGGAAACCGGAAGATCAGAAATAAAATCCATAGAAATATGCGTCCAAGGCCTCTCAGGGACCGGCAAAGGCAAAAGCAACCCACTAGCGCGGGAACAACAAGGCTTGGCCCGCGCACAAGTCCCACAGGACTGCACAAAAGAACGCACATCCCGTGACAAAGAAGGCCACCAAAAGGACCTACCAACCAAATCTCTGGTACCAAAAATCCCAGGATGGCCAGCCAACACAGAACAATGAACCTCAGAAATCACTTTACTAGTCCATCTGTCAGGAACAAACAGTTTCCCCACTGGACAGCGGTCAGGTTTATCAGCCTGAAATTCCTGAAGAACACGTCGTAAATTAGGGGAGATGGCAGAAAGAATCACTCCTTCCTTCAGAATACCGACCGGCTCAAGGACCCCAGGAGAATCAGGCAAAAAGCTCCTAGAGAGGGCAGCAGCCTTAACATTCTTAGAACCCGGAAGATACGAGACCACAAAATCAAAACGGGAGAAAAACAGGGACCATCGGGCCTGTCTAGGATTCAGCCGTTTGGCAGACTCGAGGTAAATCAGATTCTTATGATCGGTCAAGACCACAATACGGTGCTTGGCCCCCTCAAGCCAATGTCGCCACTCCTCAAATGCCCACTTCATAGCCAACAACTCACGATTGCCGACATCATAATTGCGTTCCGCAGGCGAAAACTTTCGAAAAAAGAAGGCACACGGTTTCATCAAGGAACCATCAGAATTCCTCTGAGACAAAACGGCCCCTGCCCCAATCTCAGAAGTGTCAACCTCAACCTGAAATGGAAGAGAAACATCCGGCTGACGCAACACAGGGGCAGAAGTAAATCGGCGTTTAAGCTCCTGAAAGGCAGAAACAGCCGCAGAGGACCAATTCGTCACATCAGCGCCTTTCTTCGTCAAATCAGTCAGGGGTTTAACCACACTGGAGAAGTTGGCAATGAAACGGCGATAAAAATTAGCAAAGCCCAAAAATTTCTGAAGGCTCTTCACGGATGTGGGCTGGATCCAATCATGAATGGCCTGAACCTTAACCGGATCCATTTCTATAGATGAGGGAGAAAAAATGAAGCCCAAAAAAGAAACCTTCTGTACTCCAAAGAGGCACTTAGACCCCTTCACAAACAAAGCATTATCTCGAAGGATCTGAAATACCATCCTGACTTGTTTCACATGAGACTCCCAATCATCTGAAAAAATCTAAATATCGTCCAAATATACAATCATGAATTTATCAAGATAATTCCGAAATATATCATGCATGAAGGACTGAAACACAGATGGAGCATTAGAGAGCCCGAATGGCATCACAAGGTATTCAAAATGGCCTTCGGGCGTATTAAATGCAGTTTTCCATTCGTCACCCTGCTTAATACGAACAAGATTATATGCCCCTCGAAGGTCAATCTTAGTAAACCAACTAGCCCCCTTAATCCTAGCAAACAAATCAGAAAGCAAAGGCAAAGGGTATTGGAATTTGACCGTGATCTTATTCAAGAGGCGATAATCAATACAGGGTCTCAAGGAGCCATCCTTCTTGGCAAAAAAAAAAAAACCTGCTCCCAATGGTGAAGAAGATGGCCGAATATGCCCCTTCTCTAAAGACTCCTTAACATAACTCCGCATGGCGGCATGTTCTGGCACAGACAGGTTGTAAAGTCGGCCCTTAGGGAACTTACAGCCTGGAATCAAGTCAATAGCACAATCACAGTCCCTATGCGGTGGAAGGGAACTGGATTTGGGCTCATCGAATACATCCTGGAAATCTGACAAAAACTCAGGAATTTCAGAAGAAGGGGAGGAGGAAATTGACATCAAAGGAACGTCACCATGAACCCCCTGACAACCCCACCTAGTCACAGACATAGATTTCCAATCTAATACCGGATTATGCACCTGTAACCATGGGAAACCCAGCACAATAGCATCATGCAAATTATGCAACACCAGAAAACAACAATCTTCCTGATGGGCTGGCGTCATGCGCATGGTCAGCTGTGTCCAAAACTGAGGTTTATTTTTAGCCAACGGTGTAGCATCAATGCCCCTCAAAGGAATAGGACTCTGCAAAGGCTGCAAGGGGAAACCACAACGTCTGGCAAATTCTAAGTCCATTACGTTTAAAGCGGCGCCTGAATCCACAAATGCCATGACAGAAAATGAAGATAATGAGCAGATCAGGGTCACAGATAACAGAAATTTAGGTTGTACAGTACTGATGGTAATGGAACTAGCGATTCTCTTGGTACGCTTAGGGCAATCAGAAATAACATGAGCAGAATCGCCACAGTAAAAGCACAACCTATTCTGACGTCTGAATCCTTGTCGTTCAGCTCTAGACACAATCCTATCACACTGCATAGGCTCAGGACTCCGCTCGGAAGACAACGCCATAGTGTGCACAACTCTGCGCTCGCGCAAGCGCCGATCAATCTGAATGGCCAGAGACATAGAATCACTCAGACCAGCAGGCGTGGGGAACCCCACCATAACATCTTTAACGGATTCAGAAAGACCCTTTCTGAAAATTGCCGCCAAGGCATCCTCATTCCATTTAGTCAGCACAGACCATTTTCTAAATTTCTGGCAATACGATTCTGCCGCTTCTTGACCCTGACACAGGGCCAACAAGGTCTTCTCAGCATGATCCACTGAATTAGGTTCATCATACAATAACCCTAGCACCTGAAAAAAGGTGTCTACATTAAGCAAGGCCGGATTCCTAGATTCCAGGGAAAATGCCCAATCCTGAGGATCACCACGCAGCAGAGAGATGACAATTTTAACCTGCTGTATGGGATCACCAGAGGAATGGGGTTTAAGAGCAAAAAACAGTTTACAGTTATTTTTAAAGCTCAAAAATTTGGACCTGTCTCCAAAAAACAAATCAGGAGTAGGAATTTTAGGCTCCAAAACCGGAGTCTGAACAATATAATTGGAAATACCCTGTACTCTAGCAGCAAGTTGATCCACACGAGCAGCCAATCCCTGAACATCCATGCCAGCGCCAAACTCCTGAGCCACCCAGAGGTAAAGAGGGAAGAAAAGACACAACAGACTACAGAAAAAAAAAATGGCTCAGCACTTTCCTTCCCTTCTTCTGAGATGCGATTAACTCATTGTAGGCCAGTTGTACTGTTATGATCTGGTGGCCTAGGAGCAACATGAGACGTACTCTGGAGAAGGTGGTACCTGTACTGACCGCAGACCCTGAATTTATCACCGCAACTAGAAGTAGCCGTGGAATGTACCTAACACTCCCTAGACATCTCGACACAGCCGGAGGACTAAATACCCCTAGAGATAGAAAAGGGAAAACTATCTTGCCTTAGAGAAAATCCCCAAAGGATAGACAGCCCCCCACAAATATTGACTGTGAGAGGAGAGGGAAATAACATACGCAGATTGAAATCAGGATTTAGCAAAGGAGGCCGCTCTAGCTAAATAGAAAGATAGGACAGAGTACTATGCGGTCAGTATTAAAACACTAGAATATATCCACCACAGAAAATACAAAATCTCCACATCTAACTAAAGATATGGAGGGTATATCTGCCTCTCCAGAGATACCAGCTTGGCTGAACAAATCCTTATACAGACCAAGCTGGACAAGAAAAAACATGGAAAAGAACTGAACAATAGGCCCACAGCATGTGGACTGCAAAAAACAAAGCCAGAACTTATCTTTGTTGAAATGAACAGCAAAGCAGGAGAGACCGGCAGGGATGTGAATCCTCCAGGAACAATGGACAACTGGCACTGACTAAAGGGTCAAGCAAGACTAAATAGCCCAGTCAGAATTGCAATAAGTGGACACACCTGATGAATGCAGCGATCCAAAGACAGCAGCGCTACCACTTATAACCACCGGAGGGAGCCCAAGAGCAGAATTCACAACAGTACCTCCCCCTTGAAGAGGGGTCACCAAACCCTCACCAGAGCCCCCAGGCCTATCAGGACGAGCCAAATGAAAGGCACGAACCAAATCGTCAGCATGAACATTGGAGGCAACAACCCAAGAATTATCCTCCTGGCCATAACCCTTCCATTTAACAAGATACTGAAGCTTCCGCCTCGAAAAACGAGAATCCAAAATCTTCTCAACCACATACTCCAACTCCCCATCAATCAACACCAGGGCAGGAGGATCAACAGAGGGAACAACGGGCACCACATATTTCTGCAACAAAGATCTATGAAAAACATTATGGATGGAAAAAGAGGCTGGAGGGCCAAACGAAAAGACACTGGATTGATAATCTCAGAAATCCTATAAGGACCAATAAACCGAGGCTTGAACTTAGGGGAAGAAACCTTCATAGAAACATGACGGGAAGACAACCAGACCAAATCCCCAACCCGAAGCCGGGAACCAACACACCGACGACGGTTAGCAAAACGCTGAGCCTCCTCCTGAGACAACACCAAATTGTCCACAACATGAGCCCAAATTTGCTGCAACCTGTCAACCACAGAGTCCACCCCAGGACAATCAGAAGGCTCAACCTGCCCTGAAGAAAAACGAGGATGAAAACCAGAATTACAAAAGAAGGGTGAAACCAAGGTAGCAGAACTAGCCCGATTATTAAGGGCAAACTCGGCCAATGGCAAGAAAGCCACCCAATCATCCTGATCAGCAGACACAAAGCATCTCAAATAAGTTTCCAAAGTCTGATTAGTTCGCTCGGTTTGGCCATTTGTCTGAGGATCAAATGCGGAAGAAAAAGACAAATCAATGCCCAGCCTAGCACAAAAGGCCCGCCAAAACCTAGAAACAAACTGGGAACCTCTATCGGACACAATATTCTCCTGAATGCCATGCAAACGAACCACATGCTGAAAAAAACAACGGAACCAAATCAGAAGAGGAAGGCAATTTAGGCAAAGGTACCAAATGAACCATCTTAGAAAACCGGTCACAAACCACCCAGATAACCGACATCCTCTGGGAAACCGGAAGATAAGAAATAAAATCCATAGAAATATGCGTCCAAGGCCTCTCAGGGACCGGCAAAGGCAAAAGCAAACCACTAGCGCGGGAACAACAAGGCTTGGCCCGCGCACAAGTCCCACAGGACTGCACAAAAGAACGCACATCCCGTGACAAAGAAGGCCACCAAAAGGACATACCAACCAAATCTCTGGTACCAAAAATCCCAGGATGGCCAGCCAACACAGAACAATGAACCTCAGAAATCACTTTACTAGTCCATCTGTCAGGAACAAACAGTTTCCCCACTGGACAGCGGTCAGGTTTATCAGCCTGAAATTCCTGAAGAACCCGTCGTAAATTAGGGGAGATGGCAGAAAGAATCACCCCTTCCTTCAGAATGCCGACCGGCTCAAGGACCCCAGGAGAATCAGGCAAAAAGCTCCTAGAGAGGGCATCAGCCTTAACATTCTCAGAACCCGGAAGATACGAGACCACAAAATCAAAATGGGAGTAAAACAGGGACCATCGGGCCTGTCTAGGATTCAGCCGTTTGGCAGACTCGAGGTAAATCAGATTCTTATGATCGGTCAAGACCACAATACGGTGCTTGGCCCCCTCAAGCCAATGTCGCCACTCCTCAAATGCCCACTTCATAGCCAACAACTCACGATTGCCGACATCATAATTGCGTTCCGCAGGCGAAAACTTTCGAGAAAAGAAGGCACATGGTTTCATCATGGAACCATCAGAATTCCTCTGAGACAAAACGGCCCCTGCCCCAATCTCAGAAGCGTCAACCTCAACCTGAAATGGAAGAGAAACATCCGGCTGACGCAACACAGGGGCAGAAGTAAATCGGCGTTTAAGCTCCTGAAAGGCAGAAACAGCCGCAGAGGACCAATTCGTCACATCAGCACCTTTCTTCGTCAAATCGGTCAGGGGTTTAACCACACTGGAGAAGTTGGCAATGAAACGGCGATAAAAATTAGCAAAGCCCAAAAATTTCTGAAGGCTCTTCACGGATGTGGGCTGGATCCAATCATGAATGGCCTGAACCTTAACCGGATCCATTTCTATAGATGAGGGAGAAAAAATGAAGCCCAAAAAAGAAACCTTCTGTACTCCAAAGAGGCACTTAGACCCCTTCACAAACAAAGCATTATCTCGAAGGATCTGAAATACCATCCTGACTTGTTTCACATGAGACTCCCAATCATCTGAAAAAATCTAAATATCGTCCAAATATACAATCATGAATTTATCAAGATAATTCCGAAATATATCATGCATGAAGGACTGAAACACAGATGGAGCATTAGAGAGCCCGAATAGCATCACAAGGTATTCAAAATGGCCTTCGGGCGTATTAAACGCAGTTTTCCATTCGTCACCCTGCTTAATACGAACAAGATTATATGCCCCTCGAAGGTCAATCTTAGTAAACCAACTAGCCCCCTTAATCCTAGCAAACAAATCAGAAAGCAAAGGCAAAGGGTATTGGAATTTGACCGTGATCTTATTCAAGAGGCGATAATCAATACAGGGTCTCAAGGAGCCATCCTTCTTGGCAACAAAAAAAAAAACCTGCTCCCAATGGTGAAGAAGATGGCCGAATATGCCCCTTCTCTAAAGACTCCTTAACATAACTCCGCATGGCGGCATGTTCTGGCACAGACAGGTTGAAAAGTCAGCCCTTAGGGAACTTACAGCCTGGAATCAAGTCAATAGCACAATCACAGTCCCTATGCGGTGGAAGGGAACTGGATTTGGGCTCATCGAATACATCCTGGAAATCTGACAAAAACTCAGGAATTTCAGAAGAGGGGGAGGAGGAAATTGACATCAAAGGAACGTCACCATGAACCCCCTGACAACCCTAACTAGTCACAGACATAGATTTCCAATCTAATACCGGATTATGCACCTGTAACCATGGGAAACCCAGCACAATAGCATCATGCAAATTATGCAACACCAGAAAACAACAATCTTCCTGATGGGCTGGCGTCATGCGCATGGTCAGCTGTGTCCAAAACTGAGGTTTATTTTTAGCCAACGGTGTAGCATCAATGCCCCTCAAAGGAATAGGACTCTGCAAAGGCTGCAAGGGGAAACCACAACGTCTGGCAAATTCTAAGTCCATTAAGTTTAAAGCGGCGCCTGAATCCACAAATGCCATGACAGAAAATGACGATAATGAGCAGATCAGGGTCACAGATAACAGAAATTTAGGTTGTACAGTACTGATGGTAATGGAACTAGCGATTCTCTTGGTACGCTTAGGGCAATCAGAAATAACATGAGCAGAATCGCCGCAGTAAAAGCACAACCTATTCTGACGTCTGAATCCTTGTCGTTCAGCTCTAGACACAATCCTATCACACTGCATAGGCTCAGGACTCCGCTCGGAAGACAACGCCATAGTGTGCACAACTCTGCGATCGCGCAAGCGCCGATCAATCTGAATGGCCAGAGACATAGAATCACTCAGACCAGCAGGCGTGGGGAACCCCACCATAACATCTTTAACGGATTCAGAAAGACCCTTTCTGAAAATTGCCGCCAAGGCATCCTCATTCCATTTAGTCAGCACAGACCATTTTCTAAATTTCTGGCAATACGATTCTGCCGCTTCTTGACCCTGACACAGGGCCAACAAGGTCTTCTCAGCATGATCCACTGAATTAGGTTAATCATACAATAACCCTAGCGCCTGAAAAAAGGTGTCTAAATTAAGCAAGGCCGGATTCCCAGATTCCAGGGAAAATGCCCAATCCTGAGGATCACCACGCAGCAGAGAGATGACAATTTTAACCTGCTGTATGGGATCACCAGAGGAATGGGGTTTAAGAGCAAAAAACAGTTTACAGTTATTTTTAAAGCTCAAAAATTTGGACCTGTCTCCAAAAAAACAAATCAGGAGTAGGAATTTTAGGCTCCAAAACCGGAGTCTGAACGATATAATCGGAAATACCCTGTACTCTAGCACCAAGTTGATCCACACGAGCAGCCAATCCCTGAGCAGCCAATTCCTGAACATCCATGCCAGCGCCAAACTCCTGAGCCACCCAGAGGTAAAGAGGGAAGAAAAGACACAACAGACTACAGAAAAAAAAATGGCTCAGCACTTTCCTTCCCTTCTTCTGAGATGTGATTAACTCATTGTAGGCCAGTTGTACTGTTATGATCTGGTGGCCTAGGAGCAACATGAGACGTACTCTGGAGAAGGTGGTACCTGTACTGACCGCAGACCCTGAACTTAACACCGCAACTAGAAGTAGCCGTGGAATGTACCTAACACTCCCTAGACATCTCGACACAGCCGGAGGACTAAATACCCCTAGAGATAGAAAAGGGAAAACTATCTTGCCTCAGAGAAAATCCCCAAAGGATAGACAGCCCCCCACAAATATTGACTGTGAGAGGAGAGGGAAATAACATACGCAGACTGAAATCAGGATTTAGCAAAGGAGGCCGCTCTAGCTAAATAGAAAGATAGGACAGAGTACTATGTGGTCAGTATTAAAACACTAGAAAATATCCACCACAGAAAATACAAAATCTCCACATCTAACTAAAGATATGGAGGGTATATCTGCCTATCCAGAGATACCAGCTTGGCTGAACAAATCCTTATACAGAGCAAGCTGGACAAGAAAAAACATGGAAAAGAACTGAACAATAGGTGTCATGATTCCCAATGGCAGGGACATAGGCAAAAACAGGACTAGCTCTAGGAAGATGGAATCTAAGCTGACCGCGATGCTGAACCTAACGCACAACTACCAGTGGCCGGGGAACGTACCTGCGTTTTATCCCTAGACGTCTCGCACCAGCCGGAGATCTAGCTACCCCTGCTAGAGGAAACACAGACCTGGCTTGCCTCCAGAGAAAACCCCAAAGTAATAGTAGCCCCCAACATATAATGACGGTTAGTTAAGAAGAAAACACATACGCAGTATGAATACAGGTTCAGCAAAGAGAGGCCCACTAACTAGATAGCAGAAAATACAAAAGTGGACTTCGCGGTCAACTCAAAACCCTACAAAATACCATCCTGAAATGACTTTAAACTCCGGTACCAACTCATGACACCGGAGTGGTCATTTCAGTTCACTAGAGCTTCCAGCAGCAAGATTAATATAAATGCACGCTGGACAAAAGGTACAAATGATCAAACTTATCTGACTCAGCAGACTTGGAGCAGGTAGCAAGTAACAGAGGAGCTCTGGTAACATTGATAGCCGGCAAGTAAATGAGTGAGAAGCCAGACTATATAGGAAACTCCCATTTCCTGATGGGAACAGGTGCACTGGAGATAGAAGACAGAAGTCAACCAGTACCACCAGTAGCCACCAGAGGGAGCCCACAAACAGAATTCACAACAGTACCCCCCCCTTGAGGAGGGGGCACCGAACCCTCATGAGAACCACCAGGGCGATCTGGACGAGCCCTATGAAAGGCGCGAACCAAATCAGAGGCATGAACATCAGAGGCAGTCACCCAAGAATTATCCTCCTGACCGTATCCCTTCCATTTAACCAAATATTGAAGTCTCCGTCTGGAAATGCGAGAGTCCAAAATCTTCTCCACAACATACTCCAATTCACCATGCACCAGCACAGGAGCAGGAGGCTCAACAGAAGGAACAACCGGTATCTCGTACCTCCGCAACAAAGACCGATGGAAGACATTATGAATAGTGAAAGATGCCGGTAGGTCCAAACGAAACGATACAGGATTAAGAATCTCCAAAATCTTATAAGGACCTATGAACCAAGGTTTAAACTTAGGAGAAGAGACCCTCATAGGGACAAAACGAGAAGATAACCACACCAAGTCCCCAACGCGAAGACGATTACCAGCACGACGATGACGATTAGCAAACTGCTGAGTCTTCTCCTGGGACAACTTCAAGTTGTCCACCACATGACTCCAAATCTGGTGCAATCTATCCACCACAGTGTCCACTCCAGGACAATCCGAAGATTCCACCTGACCAGATGAAAAACGAGGGTGAAACCCCGAATTGCAGAAGAAAGGAGAAACCAGAGTGGCAGAACTAGCCCGATTATTAAGGGCAAACTTCACCAACGGCAAAAAGGCGACCCAGTCATCCTGATCAGCAGACACAAAACACCTCAAATAAGTCTCCAAGGTCTGATTAGTACGCTCCATCTGGCCATTCGTCTGAGGATGGAAAAGACAAATCAATGCCTATCCTGGCACAGAACGCCCGCCAAAATCTAGACACAAATTGGAATCCCCTGTCAGAAACGATGTTTTCCGGGATACCATGCAGACGAACCACATTTTGAAAAAATAGAGGAACCAACTCCGATGAAGAAGGCAACTTGGGCAAGGGTACCAAATGAACCATTTTAGAAAAACGGTCTCACACCACCCAGATGACGGTCATTTTCTGAGAAACCGGGAGATCCGAAATAAAGTCCACAGAGATGTGTGTCCAAGGCCTCTTCGGAATAAGCAAGGGCAACAACAATCCACTAGCACGAGAACAACAAGGCTTGGCCCGAGCACAAACATCACAAGACTGTACAAAAGTACGCACATCCCGAGACAGGGAAGGCCACCAGAAGGACCTGGCCACCAAATCTCTGGTACCAAAGATTCCAGGGTGGCCTGCCAACACAGAAGAATTAACCTCCAAGATGACTCTACTGGTCCACTCATCTGGAACAAACAGTCTCCCAGGCGGACAACGATCAGGCCTATCCACTTGAAACTCTTGCAAAGCACGTCGCAAGTCTGGAGAGACAGCAGACAATATCACCCCATCCTTAAGGATACCCGTAGGCTCAGAATCACCAGGGGAGTCAGGCTCAAAACTCCTAGAAAGGGCATCTGCCTTCACATTTTTTGAACCTGATAGATATGAGACCACAAAATTAAACCGGGAGAAAAACAACGACCAGTGCGCCTGTCTAGGATTCAGACGCCTGGCTGACTCAAGGTAAATCAGATTCTTGTGATCAGTCAAGACCACCACCTGATGCCTAGCACCCTCAAGCCAATGACGCCACTCCTCAAAGGCCCACTTCATAGCCAAAAGTTCCCGATTACCAACATCGTAATTTCGCTCGGCGGGCGAAAATTTTCGAGAAAAGAACGCACATGGTCTCATCACCGAGCAATCAGAACCTCTCTGCGACAAAACCGCCCCCGCTCCGATCTCTGAAGCATCAACTTCAACCTGAAAAGGAAGTGAAACATCAGGTTGGCGCAACACAGGAGCAGAAGAAAAGCGGTGCTTAAGCTCCCGAAAGGCCTCCACAGCCGCCGAGGACCAATTGGAAACATCAGCACCCTTCTTAGTCAAATCCGTTAGAGGCTTAACGACACTTGAAAAACCAGTTATAAATCGACGATAGAAATTAGCAAAGCCCAAGAATTTCTGAAGGCTCTTAAGAGAAGTCGGTTGTGTCCAATCACAAATAGCCCGAACCTTGACAGGATCCATCTCAAAAGAAGAAGGGGAAAAAATATACCCCAAAAAAGAGATCTTCTGAACCCCAAAAATACACTTTGAACCCTTTACAAACAAAGAATTAGCCCGCAAAACCTGAAAAACCTTCCTGACCTGTTGAACATGCGACTCCCAGTCATCGGAAAAAATCAAAATATCATCCAGATACACAATCATAAATTTATCCAGATATTCACGGAAAATATTGTGCATAAAGGACTGAAAGACTGAAGGGGCATTAGAAAGACCAAAAGGCATTACCAGATACTCAAAATGGCCCTCGGGCGTATTAAATGCAGTCTTCCACTCATCTCCCTGCTTAATCCGCACCAAATTATACGCACCCCGAAGGTCAATCTTAGAGAACCACCTTGCCCCCTTAATACGAGCAAACAAATCAGTCAACAGTGGCAAAGGATACTGATATTTGACTGTAATCTTATTCAACAGCCGATAATCAATACAAGGCCTCAGGGAACCATCTTTTTTACCCATGAAAAAAAAACCTGCTCCTAAAGGGGATGAGGATGGACGAATATGTCCCTTTTCCAAGGACTCCTTAATATACTCTCGCATAGCAGCATGCTCTGGCACAGACAGATTGAACAAACGACCTTTAGGAAATTTGCTGCCAGGAATCAAATCTATAGCACAATCGCAATCCCTGTGAGGAGGGAGAGAACTAAGTTTAGGCTCCTCAAAAACATCACAATAGTCAGACAAAAATGCCGGAACCTCAGAGGAAGTAGATGAAGCAATGGAAACCAAGGGTACTCCCCCATGAACCCCCTGACATCCCCAGCTTAATACGGACATTGTCTTCCAGTCAAGAACTGGGTTGTGAGTTTGTAACCATGGCAATCCAAGCACTAAAACATCATGCAAATTATGCAACACAAGGAATCGAATCACCTCCTGATGGTCTGGAGTCATACACATAGTCACTTGTGTCCAGTATTGAGGTTTATTCCAAGCCAATGGTGTGGAGTCAATACCCTTCAAAGGAATAGGGACTTCCAGAGACTCTAGACTAAACCCACAGCGCCTGGCAAAGGACCAATCCATAAGATTCAAGGCGGCGCCAGAGTCCACATAGGCATTCACATTAATAGATGATAACGAACAAATCAAAGTTACAGACAAAAGAAACTTAGACTGCAAGTTGCTAACTGCAGAAGACTTATCAACCCTTTTAGTGCATTTAGAGCATGCTGATATAACATGAGCAGAATTGCCACAATAGAAACACAACCCATTTTTACGCCTATAATTCTGCCGTTCACTTCTGGACAGAATTCTATCACATTGCATATTCTCCGGTGCCTGCTCAGAAGACACCGCCAAATGGTGCACAGGTTTGCGCTCCCGCAAACGCCGATCAATCTGAATAGCCATTGTCATGGACTCATTCAGACCTGTGGGCGTAGGAAACCCCACCATGACATCTTTAACGGCGTCAGAGAGACCCTCTCTGAAATTCGCCGCCAGGGCGCACTCATTCCACTGAGTAAGCACAGACCATTTACGAAACTTTTGACAATATATTTCAGCTTCATCATGCCCTTGAGAGAGGGCTATCAAGGCCTTTTCAGCTTGAATCTCCAAATTCGGTTCCTCATAGAGCAACCCCAGCGCCAGAAAAAAACGCATCCACATTGAGCAGCGCAGGATCCCCTGGCGCCAATGCAAATGCCCAATTCTGGGGGTCACCCCGCAGCAAGGAAATAACAATCTTAACCTGCTGAGCAGGGTTTCCAGCGGAGTGAGGTCTCAGAGAAAGATACAATTTACAATTGTGCTTGAAATTCAAAAAACGAGATCTATCTCCAGAAAAAAACTCTGGTATAGGAATTTTAGGTTCAGACATAGGAGCATGTATGACGAAATCTTGTATATTTTCAACCTTAGAAGCAAGATTATTCAGATTTGAAGCTAAACTCTGGATATCCATTTTTCAGCAGCTGAGATCTGAGCCATTCAGGGATTAAGAGGAGGGAAAGAAGCAGACTGCAATTATGGCTAAACAGACTTCAGAGTAAAAAAAAAAAAAGGTGTCAGAGACTTCTTTTCTCTCCTACTTCAGCCAATACTTAACACATTGTGGCCGGCTATACTGTCATGATTCCCAATGGCAGGGACATGGGCAAAAACAGGACTAGCTCTAGGAAGATGGAATCTAAGCTGACCGCGATACTGAACCTAACGCACAACTACCAGTGGCCGGGGAACGTACCTGCGTTTTATCCCTAGACATCTTGCACCAGCCGGAGATCTAGCTACCCCTACTAGAGGAAACACAGACCTGGCTTGCCTCCAGAGAAAACCCCAAAGTAATAGTAGCCCCCAACATATAATGACGGTTAGTTAAGAAGAAAACACATACGCAGTATGAATACAGGTTCAGCAAAGAGAGGCCCACTAACTAGATAGCAGAAAATACAAAAGTGGACTTCGCGGTCAACTCAAAACCCTACAAAATACCATCCTGAAATGACTTTAAACTCCGGTACCAACTCATGACACCGGAGTGGTCATTTCAGTTCACTAGAGCTTCCAGCAGCAAGATTAATATAAATGCACGCTGGACAAAAGGTACAAATGATCAAACTTATCTGACTCAGCAGACTTGGAGCAGGTAGCAAGTAACAGAGGAGCTCTGGTAACATTGATAGCCGGCAAGTAAATGAGTGAGAAGCCAGACTATATAGGAAACTCCCATTTCCTGATGGGAACAGGTGCACTGGAGATAGAAGACAGAAGTCAACCAGTACCACCAGTAGCCACCAGAGGGAACCCACAAACAGAATTCACAACAAATAGGCCCACAGCATGTGGACTGCAAAAAACAAAGCCAGAACTTATCTTTGTTGAAATGAACAGCAAAGCAGGAGAGACCGGCAGGGATGTGAATCCTCCAGGAACAATGGACAACTGGCACTGACTAAAGGGTCAAGCAAGACTGAATAGCCCAGTCAGAATTGCAATAAGTGGACACACCTGATGAATGCAGCGATCCAAAGACAGCAGCGCTACCACTTATAACCACCGGAGGGAGCCCAAGAGCAGAATTCACAACAGGAATGCCTAAAATCACAGGAAAATGAGAAGAAATTAGCAAGAAAGAAAGTTGCTCCTGATGATTAGGCTCCAACAAAATTTCAAGGGGTACGGTCTCCTGATCCACAGGCCCAGAGATTAAAGGTGACCCATCCACTGTTTCCATGATAATTGGAGAGGCTCTTTGCTGAATTTCATTACCATGCTCCTTGGCAAATGCGATATCCATGAAATTGCCACCTGCACCAGAGTCAATCATAGCTGAACTGGAAATCCACTGTCCTGAACACAGGATCTTAATAGGGAGAGAACAGTGAGAGTTCTTTTCCTTAAGCTCCTTGGGGGGTGAAGTAATAGAAAGTGAATGGAATACAGCGTTTAAAGGCAGGCTACATTCAGAGATGTCAGATTCATCATCACAGTTGTCATACTCCCCTACTGCTGCTAGCACCTTGTTAGGCCATCTAGGACACTTCGGACAATTGATCAAGAACTGGTCAGACTGGCCACAGTAGAAACATAGACTTTCACGAAGGCGATGCTCCCGGCGCTCATTGATCTCGCGCCTCTGAACGGAATCAATTTGCATGGGCACCTCCTCCACCTCCCGAGATGTTTTACCTGCAGGCTCTTTGGAAGGAAGGGAAAAGTTAGAAATACGGTTATATGCAGCAAACTTCTCCTGCCTACGCTCAGTAAGGCGAATGTCTATGCGCACACAATGCTGTATAAATGTCTCTAGCTCTTGTGGTGACTCAGAGCGAGCTAGTTCATCTTTTATAATACTAGACAGACCCCTTTTAAAAATAGGCAATTGTGCATAACTGTCCCAATTGGTATCTACCGCTAATCTCCTGAATTCAAAAACACCAAAAGAATGAACCTTCACTTATGAGCCAAAAAAATGATAAGAATATAATCTTTATTTACATACAATACACATACATGTTAAAATCAAATAATGGCGGGTGAAGCATCTAAGACACAGGACAAAGAGGTGGGTAACCCAGAGCAAAACATACCATATATGAAAATAGTAAAGGTAAAATTATCCAGCTAAATGCCAGTGTGCAATTACTCATATATAATAATACACAACACATATAAGGGCATAAGCAGCATGTATATTTACCAAAGGATGTGCTCCTGGGGACCCACCACACCCGACGCGCGTTTCGCCCTTATAACATGTGTTTTAGATAAGTTGTCACACACTGGCACTTTACTGGCTTACTTTGCCCCTAGTAGTAATACTATTGATGCTACTATTTACATATGTGTTGTGTATTATTATATATGAGGAACCTCTGTCAGACACAATATTCTCCGGAATACCATGCAAACGAACCACATGCTGAAAAAACAACGGAACCAAATCAGAAGCAATTTAGGCAAAGGCACCAAATGAACCATCTTAGAGAACCGGTCACAAACAACCCAGATAACAGACATCCTCTGGGAAACCGGAAGATCAGAAATAAAATCCATAGAAATATGCGTCCAAGGCCTCTCAGGGACCGGCAAAGGCAAAAGCAACCTGCTAGCACGGGAACAACAAGGCTTGGCCCGCACACAAGTCCCACAGGACTGCACAAAAGAATGCACATCACGTGACAAAGAAGGCCACCAAAAGGACCTACCCACCAAATCTCTGGTACCAAAAATACCAGGATGGCCAGCCAACACAGAACAATGAACCTCAGAAATCACTCTACTAGTCCACCTATCAGGAATAAACAATTTCCCGGCTGGACAGCGGTCAGGTTTGTCAGCCTGAAATTCCTGAAGAACCCGTCGTAAATCAGGGGAAATGGCAGAAAGAACCACCCCTTCTTTCAGAATGCCGACCGGTTCAAGGACCTCAGGAGAATCGGGCAAAAAACTCCTAGAGAGGGCATCAGCCTTAATGTTCTTAGAACCCGGAAGATACGAGACCACGAAATCAAAACGGGAACAAAACAAGGACCATCGAGCCTGTCTAGGATTCAGCCGCTTGGCAGACTCGAGGTAAATCAGATTTTTATGATCAGTCAAGACCACAATACGGTGCTTAGCTCCCTCAAGCCAATAGCGCCACTCCTCAAATGCCCAATTAATAGCCAACAACTCCCGATTGCCGACATCATAATTGCGTTCAGCAGGCGAAAATTTACGGGAAAAGAATGCACACGGTTTCATCAAGGAACCAACAGGATCCCTCTGAGACAAAACGGCCCCTGCCCCAATCTCAGAAGCGTCAACCTCAACCTGAAACGGAAGAGAAACATCCGGTTGACGCAACACCGGGGCAGAAGTAAATCGGCATTTAAGCTCCTGAAAGGCAGAGACAGCCGCAGAGGACCAATTCGTCACATCAGCGCCTTTCTTCATCAAATCGGTCAAGGGTTTAACCACACTGGAGAAGTTAGCAATGAAACGGTGATAAAAATTAGCAAAGCCCAAAAATTTCTGAAGGCTCTTCACGGATGTGGGTTGAATCCAATCATGAATGGCCTGAACCTTAACCGGATCCATCTCTGTAGATGAGGGAGAAAAAATGAAGCCCAAAAAAGAAACCTTCTGCACTCCAAAGAGATACTTAGACCCCTTCACAAACAAAGCATTATCACGAAGGATCTGAAATACCATCCTAACCTGTTCCACATGGGACTCCCAATCATCGGAAAAAATTAAAATGTCATCCAAATATACAATCATGAATTTATCAAGATAAGTCCGGAAGATATTGTGCATGAAGGACTGAAAAACAGATGGAGCATTAGAGAGCCCGAATGGCATCACAAGGTATTCAAAATGGCCTTCGGGCGTATTAAACGCAGTTTTCCATTCATCACCCTGCTTAATACGAACAAGATTATATGCCCCCCGAAGGTCAATCTTCGTAAACCAACTAGTCCCCTTAATCCTAGCAAACAAATCAGAAAGCAGAGGTAAGGGGTATTGAAACTTGACCGTGATCTTATTCAAGAGGCGATAATCAATACAGGGTCTCAAGGAGCCATCCTTCTTAGCAACAAAAAAAAAACCCGCTCCCAACGGTGAAGAAGATGGCCGAATATGCCCTTTCTCCAAAGACTCCTTAACATAACTCCGCATGGCGGTATGTTCAGGCACAGACAGGTTGAAAAGTCGGCCCTTAGGAAACTTACAGCCTGGAATCAAGTCAATCGCGCAATCACAGTCCCTATGCGGTGGGAGAGAACTGGACCTGGGCTCATCGAATACATCCTGAAAATCAGACAAAAACTCTGGAATTTCAGAAGAGGAAGAAGAGGAGATTGACATCAAAGGAACGTCATTATGAACCCCCTGACATCCCCAACTAGTCACAGACATAGACTTCCAATCCAATACAGGATTATGTACCTGCAACCACGGAAAACCCAGCACGATAGCATCATGCAAATTATGCAACACCAGAAATCGACAATCTTTCTGATGGGCTGGCGCCATGCACATGGTCACCTGTGTCCAGAACTGGGGCTTATTTTTAGCCAAAGGTGTAGCATCAATGCCCCTTAAAGGAATAGGGTTCTGCAAAGACTGCAAGGGAAATCCACAACGCCTGGCAAACTCAAAGTCCATTAAGTTCAAAGCGGCACCTGAATCCACAAATGCCATGACAGAAAATGATGACAATGAGCATATCAAGGACACAGATAACAGAAATTTGGGTTGTACAGTACTGATGGTAAATGAAGTAGCGATCCTCTTTGTACGCTTAGGGCAGACTGAAATGACATGATAAGCATCGCCACAAAAAAAACACAACCTATTCTGACGTCTGAATCCATGTTGTTCCATTCTAGACAGAATCCTATCACACTGCATTGGCTCAGGCATCTGCTCTGATGACAACGCCGCAGCGCGCACAGTTCTGCGCTCCCGCAAGCGCCGATCAATCTAAATGGCCAGAGACATAGAATCATTCAGACCAAAAGGCGTGGGAAACCCCACCATAACATCTTTGACGGCTTCAGAAAGACCCTTTCTGAAAATTGCCGCCAAAGCATAATCATTCCATTTAGTCAACACAGACCATTTTCTAAATTTCTGACAATACAACTCTGCTGCTTCTTGACCCTGAACCAGGGCCAACAAGGTCTTCTTAGCTTGATCAACCGAATTTGGTTCATCATATAATAATCCTAAAGCCTGAAAAAAGGCGTCTACATTAAGCAAGGCCGGATTCCCAGATTCCAGGGAAAATGCCCAATCCTGAGGATCGCCACGCAGCAGGGAGATGACAATTTTAACCTGCTGAATGGAATCACCAGGGGATCAAGGTTTCAGAGCAAAAATTAGTTTACAGTTGTTTTTAAAACTCAAAAACTTGGACCTGTCCCCCAAAAACAAATCAGGAGCAGGAATCCTAGGCTCCAAAACTGGAGTCTGAACAATATAATCCGAAATATCCTGTACCCTAGCAGCAAGCTGGTCCACACGAGAAGCCAATCCCTGAACATCCATGCTAGCACAAGACTCCTCAGCCACCCAGAGAAAAAGAGGGAAGAAGAGACCAAGCAGACTACAGAAAAAAAATGGCTCAACACCTTTCTTCCCTTTTTCTGAGATGCATTTAACTCATTGTTGGCCAGTTGTACTGTTATGATCCAGTGACCTTGGAGCCACATGAGACTATCTCAGGAGAAGGTGGAACCTGTACTGACCGCAAACCGTAAACTGACACCGCAACTAGAAGTAGCCGTGGGGTGTACCTAACACATCCTAGACACCTCGACACAGCCGGAGGACTAAATACCCCTATAGATGGAAATGGGAATTCTATCTTGCCTCAGAGCAGAACCCCAAAGGATAGGCAGCCCCCCACAAATATTGACTGTGAGTATAAGAGGAAAGACAAACGCAGGCAGAAATCAGGATTTAGCAAAAGAGGCCATGCTAGCTAAATAGGAAAGGATAGGACAGAATACTAAGCGGTCAGTATTAAAACCCTAAAAATATCCACAGCAGATAATACAAAAATTCCACCATCTAACTAAAGTCATGGAATGTATCTCTGCATCTCCTGAGAATCCAACTGGACTGAAAATATCCAAACACAGTCTAAGCTGGACAAGAAAAAACAATGAATAGCACTGAATTGTAAAGCACACCGCATGTGTGCAGCAGAAACAAAACCAGACACTTATCTTGGCTGATTTGGCAGCAGGGCAGGAGGAACCAGACAGAGATGAATAACCTCCAAGAACAATGGACAACTGGCAAGGGCTAATGAATCCTGCACACCTAAATACCCCAGTCAGAGCTGCAATCAGCAGGAACACCTGCCCAGGATTGCAACCCAGGGACAACTGCATTACCACCAGCAACCACCGGGGGGAACCCAAGAGCAGAATTCACAACACTAGTCTGCTTTCTGCAGTCATTGTTCCAGCAGTCTCCTTTTTTTTTAGGCTAGAGTATCCTGTAATAATTATAGGGGATAACTCAGGAGACTCTTTGCATGGAACAAGACAACTACAGGACAGTTTTATAAGTGGTAAAGTCTATATTATCACATGGTGATTCAAACAGATGCAGAGAGAAACTCAAGTCCACAACACTTGGTGTAAATATTAAACGCAGCTCAGCAGTCTATAGGAAACTTCAGAGGAAAATGCAATCACGCAGAAAGTCTATGAAGCACAATTATTCTTGAGGATACTTGACATGAAAAAGTCCTTGCTTAGTCCAAAACACAGATAGATATGCTTATAAGGCAGTTCAAATAATATCTTAGCTCAACCAGGGAGGCCTGGGTAATTGTCTCAGGTTCTTGCAACAGCTTACATGTCCAGCAAATGCAGATGGAAGTAAACACGAGCAGCAGATGAAGGAGGATTACTGGAACTGGTGTATGTAGCAGGAACTCAGAGCAGAGTAGCAGGATCACCCCACAGGTTCACAGGAGCAGGTATATAGCCAGGGAGTCACCAGAGGTCAGGAGCTGGATGCAAGGCAGAATACTCTAGCACAGACTGAAGGCTGGGGTGGAGTTTTATAGCAGGAAGTCTGTTATGATCCCAATGGCAAGGATCTCAAAGATTACAGCAAAGTCTGCAAACATAAATACCAGCTCATAGGGACGTGGTAACTAGGCTGACCATATACCTGATCCTAGCACAAACACTAACAGTAGCCGGGGAACGTGCCTACATTGATCCTAGACGTCTCGCGCCAGCCGGAGAACTAACTAACCCTATCAGGGAAAATAAGACCTCTCTTGCCTCCAGAGAAAAGACCCCAAAGTAATACAAGCCCCCAACAAATAATAACGGTGAGGTAAGAAGAAAAGACAAACGTAAGAATGAACTAGATTTTAGCAAAGAGAGGCCCACTGACTAATAGCAGAAAATAGTAAGATGACTTATATGGTCAGCAAAAAACCCTGCAAAATATCCACGCTGAATATCCAAGAACCCCCAAACCGACTAACGGTGAGGGGGGAGAATATCAGCCCCCTAGAGCTTCCAGCAATATCAGGAATCACATTTTGTACAAGCTGGACAAAAATATGAACAAGCAAAATAACAAAAAATAAGAAAGCAGGACTTAGCTTATCTTGCAAAGAACCAGGACCTGAAGACAGGAGCAAACAGAAATGAACTGATTACAACGATGCCAGGCACTGGACTGAGAATCCAGGAAGTTTAAATAGCAACACCCCAGGCCTAACGAAGCAGGTGAGTACCAACCTGGTAAAAGACAATCCAAGTGCCAAATCACTAGTGACCACAAGAGGGAGCCAAGAAGTATAGTTCACAACAGTACCCCCCCTTTAAGGAGGGGTCACCGAACCCTCACCAAGACCACCAGGGCAACCAGGATCAGCAGCGTGGAAGGCACGAACCAAATCGGCCGCATGAACATCAGAGGTGGCCACCCAGGAATTATCCTCCTGACTATAGCCCTTCCATTTGACCAAATACTGAAGCCTCCGTCTAGAGAGACGAGAGTCCAAGATCTTCTCTACCACGTACTCCAACTCGCCCTCAACCAACACCGGAGCAGGAGGCTCGACAGCAGGAACCACAGGCACAACGTACTGCCGCAACAAAGACCTATGGAACACGTTGTGAATGGCAAACGACACCGGAAGATCCAAACGAAAAGAAACCGGGTTAAGAACTTCCAAAATTTTATAAGGACCAATAAAGCGAGGCTTAAACTTAGGAGAGGAAACCTTCAGAGGGACCTACCGAGAAGACAACCAAACCAAATCCCCAACACGAAGTCGGGGGCCCACACCGCGGCGGCGGTTGGCAAAACGCTGAGCCTTCTCCTGTGACAACTTCAAGTTGTCCACCACATGATTCCAAATCCGCTGTAACCTATCCACCACGGAATCCACCCCAGGACAGTCAGAAGACTCAACATGACCCGAGGAGAAACGAGGATGAAAACCAGAGTTGCAGAAGAATGGCGAAACCAAAGTAGCGGAACTAGCCCGATTATTAAGGGCAAACTCCGCCAATGGTAAGAAGGTCACCCAATCATCCTGGTCCGCAGAAACAAAACATCTCAAATAAGCCTCCAGTGTCTGATTAGTTCGCTCCATTTGACCATTAGTCTGAGGATGGAATGCAGATGAAAACGACAAATCAATGCCCATTTTAGCACAAAAAGATCGCCAGAATCTGGACACAAACTGGGATCCTCTGTCGGACACGATATTCTCCGGAATGCCGTGTAAACGAACCACATTCTGAAAAAACAAGGAACCAGATCGGAAGAGGAAGGCAACTTAGGCAAGGGTACCAAATGGACCATCTTGGAAAAACGATCACACACCACCCAGATGACAGACATTCCTTGAGACACCGGAAGATCAGAAATAAAATCCATGGAAATGTGTGTCCAAAGCCTCTTCGGGATGGGCAAGGGCAGAAGCAACCCGCTAGCACGAGAACAACAAGGCTTAGCCCGAGCACAAGTCACACAGGACTGCACAAATGACCGCACATCCTGTGACAAGGAAGGCCACCAAAAGGACCTAGCCACCAAATCTCGGGTACCAAAAATTCCCGGATGCCCCGCCAACACCGAGGAATGAACCTCGGAAATGACTCTGCTGGTCCATTTATCAGGAACAAACAGTCTGTCGGGTGGACAAGAGTCAGGTCTACCAGCCTGAAATCTCTGCAAAACACGTCGCAAATCAGGAGATATGGCCGACACGATTACTCCCTCTTTAAGAATACCAGCTGGCTCCGAGACTCCAGGAGAGTCAGGCACAAAGCTCCTAGAAAGAGCATCAGCCTTAACATTCTTCGAACCAGGCAGGTACGAGACCACAAAGTCAAAATGAGAGAAAAACAATGACCAACGAGCCTGTCTAGGATTCAGGCGCTTAGCAGACTCGAGATACATCAGATTTTTGTGATCAGTCAAGACCACCACACGATGCTTAGCACCCTCGAGCCAATGACGCCACTCCTCAAATGCCCACTTCATGGCCAACAACTCCCGATTACCAACATCATAGTTCCGCTCAGCAGGCGAAAACGTCCTAGAGAAAAAGGCACATGGTCTCATCACAGAGCAACCAGAGCCTCTCTGCGACAAAACAGCCCCAGCACCGATCTCAGAAGCATCCACTTCAACCTGAAAGGGAAGTGAGACATCAGGCTGGCACAAAACAGGCGCCGAAGTAAACCGGCGCTTCAGCTCCTGGAAGGCCTCCACGGCTGCAGGGGCCCAATTAGCCACATCAGAACCTTTCTTGGTCATATCCGTCAAAGGTTTAACAACGCTAGAAAAATTAGCGATAAAGCGACGGTAGAAATTAGCAAACCCCAAGAACTTCTGAAGACTCTTAACAGACGTGGGCTGAGTCCAATCATGAATAGCTTGGACCTTGACTGGGTCCATCTCCACAGCAGAAGGGGAGAAAATAAAACCCAAAAAGGAAACCTTCTGCACTCCAAAGAGACACTTTGAGCCCTTCACAAACAAAGCATTATCACGCAAAACCTGAAACACCATCCTGACCTGCTTTACATGAGAATCCCAATCATCCGAGAAAACCAGAATATCATCCAGATAAACAATCATAAATTTATCCAGATACTTCCAGAAGATATCATGCATAAAGGACTGAAACACTGAAGGAGCATTAGAGAGCCCAAAGGGCATCACCAAGTATTCAAAATGACCTTCGGGCGTATTGAATGCAGTTTTCCATTCATCTCCCTGCCTAATGTGCACAAGGTTGTACGCACCACGAAGATCTATCTTGGTGAACCACTTGGCACCCTTAATCCGAGCAAACAAGTCTGACAATAGTGGCAAAGGATACTGAAACTTAACAGTGATTTTATTCAGAAGCCGATAGTCTATACAAGGTCTCAAAGACCCGTCCTTCTTGGCCACAAAAAAGAATCCCGCACCAAGAGGGGAAGAGGATGGACGAATATGCCCCTTCTCCAAAGACTCCTTGACATAAGAACGCATCGCGGCATGCTCGGGTACAGACAAATTAAATAATCGTCCCTTAGGAAATTTACTGCCAGGAATCAAATCTATAGCGCAGTCACAGTCCCTATGAGGAGGAAGATCACTGGACCTGGACTCACTGAATACATCCTGATAGTCACACAAATACTCAGGAACCTCTGAAGGAGTAGAAGTAGCAATAGACACCGGCGGAGAATCGCAATGAATTCCCTGACAACCCCAACTCGACACAGACATAGCCTTCCAATCCAAAACAGGATTATGGGTCTGTAACCATGGCAGACCTAACACGACTAAATCATTCATTTTATGCAGAACAAGAAAACGAATCACCTCCCGATGTTCAGGAGTCATGCACATGGTCACTTGTGTCCAAAACTGCGGTTTATTTTCCGCCAGTGGCGTAGCATCAATTCCTCTGAGAGGAATAGGAATTTTTAAAGGCTCCAGGACAAAACCGCAGCGCTTGGCAAACGACAAGTCCATAAGACTCAGGGCAGCACCTGAATCCACAAACGCCATAACAGGGTAGGAAGACAATGAACAAATTAAAGTCACAGACAAAATAAATTTAGGCTGCAAATTACCAATGGAGACAGGACTGACAACCTTGGTTAGGCGTTTAGAGCATGCTGATATAACATGTGTAGAATCACCACAGTAAAAACACAGCCCATTCTGTCGTCTATGATTTTGTCGTTCGGTTCTAGTCAGGATTCTATCACATTGCATTGCTGATCGGGATTTCTATCACATTGCATTGAAACAGGTGTCTGTTCAGACAACACCGCCAGAGGATTAGCGGATTTGCGCTCCCGCAAACGCCGATCAATCTGAATAGCCAGCGCCATAGAATCATTCAGACTTGTAGGAATTGTGAAACCCACCATCACATTCTTAATGGCTTCAGAAAGGCCATTTCTGAAATTTGCGGCCAGAGCACATTCATTCCATTGAGTAAGCACGGACCATTTCCGAAATTTTTGGCAATACACTTCGGCTTCATCCTGGCCCTGAGAGATAGCCAGTAGAGCTTTTTCTGCCTGAATTTCAAGATTAGGCTCCTCATAAAGCAATCCGAGCGCCAGAAAAAACGCATCAACATCCGCCAATGCCGGATCTCCTGGCGCTAACGAGAAAGCCCAATCCTGAGGGTCGCCACGCAAAAAGGAGATAACAATTTTAACTTGCTGAGCTGAATCTCCAGACGAACGAGGTTTCAAAGATAGAAACAATTTACAATTATTCCTAAAATTCCTAAATTTAAATCGATCTCCAGAGAACAGCTCAGGAATAGGTATCTTAGGCTCAGACATAGGACTGCTAACAACAAAATCCTGAATGCTCTGCACTCGTGCAGCAAGCTGATCCACACTAGTAATCAAGGTCTGAACATTCATGTCTGCAGCAAAGCTTACAGCCACTCTGAGAAAAAGGGGAAGGAAGAAAGAGGAGAAAAAAAAACTCAGAACTCCTTTTCTTTTAATCCCACTTCTGCAATGCATAAACTATTGTGGTCCTGGCATACTGTTATGATCCCAATGGCAAGGATCTCAAAGATTACAGCAAAGTCTGCAAACATAAATACCAGCTCATAGGGACGTGGTAACTAGGCTGACCATATACCTGATCCTAGCACAAACACTAACAGTAGCCGGGGAACGTGCCTACGTTGATCCTAGACGTCTCGCGCCAGCCGGAGAACTAACTAACCCTAGAAGGGAAAATAAGACCTCTCTTGCCTCCAGAGAAAAGACCCCAAAGTAATACAAGCCCCCAACAAATAATAACGGTGAGGTAAGAACAAAAGACAAACGTAAGAATGAACTAGATTTTAGCAAAGAGAGGCCCACTGACTAATAGCAGAAAATAGTAAGATGACTTATATGGTCAGCAAAAAACCCTGCAAAATATCCACGCTGAATATCCAAGAACCCCCAAACCGACTAACGGTGAGGGGGGAGAATATCAGCCCCCTAGAGCTTCCAGCAATATCAGGAATCACATTTTGTACAAGCTGGACAAAAATATGAACAAGCAAAATAACAAAAAATAAGAAAGCAGGACTTAGCTTATCTTGCAAAGAACCAGGACCTGAAGACAGGAGCAAACAGAAATGAACTGATTACAACGATGCCAGGCACTGGACTGAGAATCCAGGAAGTTTAAATAGCAACACCCCAGGCCTAACGAAGCAGGTGAGTACCAACCTGGTAAAAGACAATCCAAGTGCCAAATCACTAGTGACCACAAGAGGGAGCCAAGAAGTATAGTTCACAACAGAAGTCACAGTGCACATGAGACCAAAGACGCCATCTTTGAAAAGGGCAGTAATGCACAAAAGGTAATAAAAAATGTTCAGAGTCCTGACAGCTGGCTTCTCTCATCCTGTGGCCGGTTTCTCTCTCATCCTGTGGCCGGCATCTCTATTATCCTCTGGCCGGCTTCTCTCTCACCTGGTGGCCGGCTTCTTTCATCCTCCTTTGGCCGGCCTCTCTCATCCCCCTGTGGCCGGCTTCTCTCCTCCTGTGGCCGGCTTCTCTCATCCTGTGGCCGCTTCTCTCATCCAGTCGCCGGTGTTATGATCCCAATGGCAGAGGATCTCTGATATTCCGGCAAGATAGCAAAAATATAAATACTGCTCTAGGGAGGTGGAAACTGGGCTAACCGCATACCTGATCCTAACACAAACAACTAAAAGTAGCCGGTGAACGTGCCTACGTTGGTTCTAAACGTCTCGAGCCAGCCGGAGAACTGACTACCCCTAGAGAGAAAAAATAAGACCTCACTTGCCTCTAGAGAAATTGAACCCCAAAGATATAGAAAGCCCCCAACAAATAATAACGGTGAGGCAAGAGGAAAGCACAAACGTAGAGATGAACTAGATTCAGCAAAGTGAGGCCCAATAGTCTAAATAGCAGAAAATAGATAGTGGACTATGCGGTTAGCAGAAAACCCTACAAAAACATCCACGCTGAACATTCAAGAACCCCCACACCGACTGACGGTGTGGAGGGAGAATATCAGCCCCCTAGAGCTTCCAGCGAGTCAGAAAATCAAATGTAAAGCAAGCTGGACAAAAACACTGAATAATGCAAACGATCCAAAAGTACAAAACAGACTTAGCTTTTCTTGCATGAGGCAGACTGAAAGGAATCCGGAGGAGACCATATAGGTCTGGATACAACGATGCCAGGCAAGAGACTGAGTCCAGAGGAGACTTAAATAGAGAACACCCGCTGCTTAACGACACAGCTGGAGCTCAGGCCTGCAACAAGACATGCCTAACACAATACCGTTAGTGACCACCAGAGGGAGCCCAGAAACACAGTTCACAACAGGCCGGCTTCTCTCTCTCATCCTGTGGCCGGCTTCTCTCTCTCATCTTCCTGTGGCCGGCTTCTCTCTCTCATCTTCCTGTGGCCAGCTTGTCTCTCATCCTCCTGTGGCCGGCTTGTCTCTCATCCTCCTGTGGCCGGCTTCTCTCATCTTGTGACCGGCTTCTCTCATCCTGTGGCCGCTTCTCTTATCCTGTGGCCAGCTTCTCTCTCATCCTCCTGTGGCCGGCTTCTCTCATCCTGTGATTGGCTTCTCTCATCCTGTGGCCGCTTCTCTCATCCTGTGGCCGGCTTCTCTCTCTCATCCTGTGGCTGGCTTCTCTCCTCCTGTGGCCGGCTTCTCTCTCTCATACTCCTGTGGCCGGCTTCTCTCATCCTCCTGTGGCCGGCTTCTCTCATCTTGTGACCGGCTTCTCTCATCCTGTGGCCGCTTCTCTCATCCTGTGGCCGGCCTCTCTCTCATCCTCCTGTGGCCAGCTTCTCTCATCTTGTGACCGGCTTCTCTCATCCTGTGGCCGCTTCTCTCATCCTGTGGCCGGCTTCTCTCATCCTCCTGTGGCCAGCTTCTCTCATCTTGTGACTGGCTTCTCTCATCCTGTGGCCGCTTCTCTCATCCTGTGGCCGGCCTCTCTCTCATCCTCCTGTGGCCGGCTTCTCTCATCCTCCTGTGGCCGGCTTCTCTCATCTTGTGACCGGCTTCTCTCATACTGTGGCCACTTCTCTCATCCTGTGGCCACCTTCTCTCTCATCCTCCTGTGGCCGGCTTCTCTCATCCTCCTGTGGCCAGCTTCTCTCATCCTGTGACTGTCTTCTCTCATCCTGTGGCCGCTTCTCTCATCCTGTGGCCAGCCACGCTCTCATCCTCCTGTGGCCGGCTATTCTCATCCTCCTGTGGCCAGCTTCTCTCATCCTGTGACCGGTGTTGTGTATCCGCTTTTTGGGCTCCCCTGGTGGTTGCTGGTGGTACTGGTGACTTGTTTGCACTTTGCTTCTTCTGTTCACCTGCTTCCATCAGTGTTTGGGAGTTTCCTATTTAGCCTTGCTCTCCAGTCATTTCCTTGCCGGTCATCATTGTAACCAGAGCCTTCGGTTGCATGTTCCTGCTACTAGTCTGCTGATCAGCTAAGTAGACTTTGTCCTTTTGTTTTGTACCTTTTGTCCAGTTTGCAGTTTTTGTAATTCTCTGTAGCTGGAAGCTCTTGCGGGCTGAAATTGCCACTCCTGTGTCATGAGTTGACACAGGAGTCTTAAAGTAATTTCAGGATGGTTTTTGAAAGGGTTTTCAGTTGACCGTGAAGTCCTCTTTTGTATCCTTCTGCTATCTAGTAAGTGGACCTCTCTTTGCTAAATCTACTTTCATACTGTGTATGTCTTTTCCTCTTAATTCACCGTTATTACATGTGGGGGGCTGCTATCATCTTTTGGGGTATTTCCCTAGAGGTAAGCCAAGTCTGTTTCTTCCTCTACCAGGCGTAGTTAGTCCTCCGGCTGGCGCGTGGCATATAGGAAGCCGTAGGTATGCTCCCTGGCTACTGTTAGTTGTGTGGTAGATTTAGCTCACGGTCAACTCGAGTTTCCATCACCCGAGAGCTCGTTCGTTACTAATATGTTTCTTACGTTCCCTTGCCATTGGGAACCATGACAGACCGGCTTCTCTCATACTGTGGCCGCTTCTCTCATCCTGTGGCCGGCCTCTCTCTCATCCTCCTGTGGCCGGCTTCTCTCATCTTGTGACCGGCTTCTCTTATACTGTGGCCGCTTCTCTCATCCTGTGGCCAGCTTCTCTCTCATCCTCCTGTGGCCGGCTTCTCTCATCCTCCTGTGGCCGACTTCTCTCATCCTGTGACTGGCTTCTCTCATCCTGTGGCCTGCCTCTCTCTCATCCTCCTGTGGCCGGCTTCTCTCATCCTCCTGTGGCCGGCTTCTCTCATCCTGTGGCCAGCTTCTCTCATTCTGTGGCCAGCCTGTTATGATCTGGTGGCTTTGGAGCAGCATGAGACGTACTCTGGAGAAGGTTGTACCTGTACTGACCGCAGACCCTGAACTTAACACCGCAACTAGAAGTAGCCGTGGGATGTACCTAACACTCCCTAGACACCTCGACACAGCCGGAGGACTAAATACCCCTAGAGATAGGAAAGGGAAAACTATCTTGCCTCAGAGAAAATCCCCAAAGGATAGACAGCCCCCCACAAATATTGACTGTGAGAGGAGAGGGAAATAACATACGCAGACTGAAATCAGGATTTAGCAAAGGCGGCCGCTCTAGCTAAATAGAAAGGATAGGACAGAGTACTATGCGGTCAGTATTAAAACACTAGAAAATATCCACCACAGAAAATACAAAATCTCCACATCTAACTAAAGATATGGAGGGTATATCTGCATCTCCAGAGATACCAGCTTGGCTGAACAAATCCTTATACAGACCAAGCTGGACAAGACAAAACATGGAAATGAACTGAACTATAAGGCCCACAGCATGTGGACTGCAAAAAACAAAGCCAGAACTTATCTTTGTTGAAATGAACAGCAAAGCAGGAGAGACCAGGCAGGGATGTGAATCCTCCAGGAACAATAGACAACTGACACTGACTAAAGGGTCAAGCAAGACTAAATAGCCCAGTCAGAATTGCAAAAAGTGGACACACCTGATGAATGCTGAAATCCAAAGACAGCAGCGCTACCACTTATAACCACCGGAGGGAGCCCAAGAGCAGAATTCACAACAGTACCCCTTCCTTGAGGAGAGTTCACCGAACCCTCACCAGAGCCCCCAGGCCGATCAGGACGAGCCAAATGAAAGGCACGAACCAAATCGTCAGCATGAACATCGGAGGCAACAACCCAAGAATTATCCTCCTGGCCATAACCCTTCCATTTGACAAGATACCGAAGCTTCCGCCTCGAAAAACGAGAATCCAAAATCTTCTCCACCACATACTCCAACTCCCCATCAATCAACACCGGGGCAGGAGGATCAACAGAGGGAACAACGGGCACCACATATTTCCGCAACAAAGATCTATGAAAAACATTATGGATGGAAAAAGAGGCTGGAAGGGCCAAACGAAAAGACACTGGATTGATAATCTCAGAAATCCTATAAGGACCAATAAACCGAGGCTTGAACTTAGGGGAAGAAACCTTCATTGGAACATGACGGGAAGACAACCAGACCAAATCCCCAACCCGAAGCCGGGAACCAACACACCGACGACGGTTAGCAAAACGCTGAGCCTCCTCCTGAGACAACACCAAATTGTCCACAACATGAGCCCAAATTTGCTGCAACCTGTCAACCACAGAGTCCACCCCAGGACAATCAGAAGGCTCAACCTGCCCTGAAGAAAAACGAGGATGAAAACCAGAATTACAAAAGAAGGGTGAAACCAAGGTAGCAGAACTAGCCCGATTATTAAGGGCAAACTCGGCCAATGGCAAGAAAGCCACCCAATCATCCTGATCAGCAGACACAAAGCATCTCAAATAAGTTTCCAAAGTCTGATTAGTTCGCTCGGTTTGGCCATTTGTCTGAGGATGAAATGCGGAAGAAAAAGACAAATCAATGCCCAGCCTAGCACAAAAGGCCCGCCAAAACCTAGAAACAAACTGGGAACCTCTATCGGACACAATATTCTCCGGAATGCCATGCAAATGAACCACATGCTGAAAAAACAACGGAACCAAATCAGAAGAGGAAGGCAATTTAGGCAAAGGTACCAAATGAACCATCTTAGAAAACCGGTCACAAACCACCCAGATAACCGACATCCTCTGGGAAACCGGAAGATCTGAAATAAAATCCATAGAAATATGCGTCCAAGGCCTCTCAGGGACCGGCAAAGGCAAAAGCAACCCACTAGCGTGGGAACAGCAAGGCTTGGCCCGCGCACAAGTCCCACAGGACTGCACAAAAGAACGCACATCCCGTGACAAAGAAGGCCACCAAAAGGACCTACCAACCAAATCTCTGGTACCAAAAATCCCAGGATGGCCAGCCAACACAGAACAATGAACCTCAGAAATCACTTTACTAGTCCATCTGTCTGGAACAAACAGTTTCCCCACTGGACAGCGGTCAGGTTTATCAGCCTGAAATTCCTGAAGAACCCGCCGCAAATCAGGGGAGATGGCAGAAAGAATCACCCCTTCCTTCAGAATGCCGACCGGCTCAAGGACCCCAGGAGAGTCAGGCAAAAAGCTCCTAGAGAGGCCATCAGCCTTAACATTCTTAGAACCCGGAAGATACGAGACCACAAAATCAAAACGGGAGAAAAACAGGGACCATCGAGCCTGTCTAGGATTCAACCGTTTGGCAGACTCGAGGTAAATCAGATTCTTATGATCGGTCAAGACCACAATACGGTGCTTGGCCCCCTCAAGCCAATGTCGCCACTCCTCAAATGCCCACTTCATAGCCAACAACTCTCGATTGCCGACATCATAATTGCGTTCCGCAGGTGAAAACTTTCGAGAACAGAAGGCACACGGTTTCATCAAGGAACCATCAGAATTCCTCTGAGACAAAACGGCCCCTGCTCCAATCTCAGAAGCGTCAACCTCAACCTGAAATGGAAGAGAAACATCCAGCTGACGCAACACAGGCGCAGAAGTAAATCGGCGTTTAAGCTCCTGAAAGGCAGAAACAGCCGCAGAGGACCAATTCGTCAAATCAGCGCCTTTCTTCGTCAAATCGGTCAGGGGTTTAACCACACTGGAGAAGTTGGCAATGAAACGGCGATAAAAATTAGCAAAGCCCAAAAATTTCTGAAGGCTCTTCACGGATGTGGGCTGAATCCAATCATGAATGGCCTGAACCTTAACCGGATCCATTTCTATAGATGAGGGAGAAAAAATGAAGCCCAAAAAAGAAACCTTCTGTACTCCAAAGAGGCACTTAGACCCCTTCACAAACAAAGCATTATCACGAAGGATCTGGAATACCATCCTGACTTGTCTCACATGAGACTCCCAATCATCGGAAAAAATCAAAATATCATCCAAATATACAATCATGAATTTATCAAGATAATTCCGAAAGATATCATGCATAAAGGACTGAAACACAGATGGAGCATTAGAGAGCCCGAATGGCATCACAAGGTATTCAAAATGGCCTTCGGGCGTATTAAACGCAGTTTTCTATTCGTCACCCTGCTTAATACGAACAAGATTATATGCCCCTCGAAGGTCAATCTTAGTAAACCAACTAGCCCCCTTAACCGTGGAAAACAAATCAGAAAGCAAAGGCAAAGGGTATTGGAATTTGACCGTGATCTTATTCAAGAGGCGATAATCAATACAGGGTCTCAAGGAGCCATCCTTCTTGGCAACAAAAAAAAACCCTGCTCCCAATGGTGAAGAAGATGGCCGAATATGCCCCTTCTCCAAAGACTCCTTAACATAACTCCGCATGGCGGCATGTTCTGGCACAGACAGGTTGAAAAGTCGGCCCTTAGGGAACTTACAGCCTGGAATCAAGTCAATAGCACAATCACAGTCCCTATGCGGTGGAAGGGAACTGGATTTGGGCTCATCGAATACATCCTGGAAATCTGACAAAAACCTCAGGAATTTCAGAAGAGGGGGAAGTGTTATGGACCTGGTGGTTAGGTGCACCAGGAATGACCTGATAGTTAAACACGGAATCGGGACGAGCTCTGGGGAAATGGGAACTCTGCTGACCGCAAACCCTACTCCTATCAACACAACTGGAAATAGCCGTGGAGCGTGCCTGACTCTGCCTAGACGCCTCTTCACAGCCTAAGAGCTAACTACCCCTAAAGAAAGGAAACAAAGCCTCACTTGCCTCAGAGAAATTTCCCCAAAGGTAAAAGCAGCCCCCCACAAGTATTGACTGTGAGTTAAGAGGAAATCACAAACACAGGATGAAATAGGTTTTAGCAAAGGGAGGCCAGTCTAACTAAACAGATAGAGGATAGAAAAGGGATCTTTGCGGTCAACACAAAACACTACAAAAAACCACGCAGAGTGTGCAAAAAATACCCCCGCACCTACTCACGATGCGGTGGTGCCACTCTGCACCCCCAGAGCTTCCAGCTAGCCAGGCAGTTTCATGATAGCAAGCTGGACTAGAACTTAGCAAGAAAAACCATATATAACAAATGAACAAGCAGGAACTTAGCTTGTGCTGGAGTAGACAGGTCCTCAGAAAGATCCAGGAGAGATCTGAACCAGTACTAGAACACTGACAGCTGGCATGGAGTAACGATCTGAGTGGAGTTAAATAGAGAATCCAACCTAGCCCTAAACGAGAGCAGCTGAGGAAGGAATCTCAGAACCAGCAGCTCCACTCACCAGAGGGAGTCCACGGACAGAACTCACCGAAGTACCATTCATGACCACAGGAGGGAGTTCGAGAACGGAATTCACAACAGTACCCCCCCACTTGAGGAGGGGTCACCGAACCCTCACCAGAGCCCCCAGGCCGATCAGGACGAGCCAGATGAAAGGCATGAACTAAATCGGCAGCATGGACATCAGAGGCAACAACCCAGGAATTATCCTCCTGACCATAGCCCTTCCATTTGAGCAAGTACTGAAGTTTTCATCTCGAAATACGAGAATCCAAAATCTTCTCCACCACATACTCCAACTCCCCCTCGACCAACACCGGGGCAGGAGGATCAACGGCGGGAACCATAGGCGCCACATATCTCTGCAGCAACGACCTATGGAACACATTATGGATGGCAAAAGAATCAGGAAGGGCCAAACGAAATGATACAGGATTAAGAATTTCAGAAATCTTATAAGGACCAATGAAACGAGGCTTAAACTTAGGAGAAGAAACCTTCATAGGAACATAACGAGATGATAACCAAACCGAATCCCCAACACGAAGTCGGGGACCAATACGGCGACGGCGGCTAGCGAAACGTTGAGCCTTCTCTTGGGACAAGGTCAAATTGTCCACCACATGAGTCCAAATTTGTTGCAACCTGTCCACCACAGAATCCACACCAGGACAGTCCGAAGGCTCAACCTGCCCTGAAGAAAAACGAGGATGAAAACCAGAATTGCAAAAAAAAGGCGAAACCAACGTAGCCGAACTGGCCCGATTATTAAGGGCGAACTCAGCCAATGGCAAGAAGGTCACCCAATCATCCTGATCCGCAGAAACAAAGCATCTCAGATAAGTTTCCAAAGTCTGATTGGTTCGTTCGGTTTGGCCATTTGTCTGAGGATGGAAAGCCGAAGAAAAAGACAAATCAATGCCCATCTTAGCACAAAAGGACCACCAAAACCTTGAAACAAACTGGGAACCTCTGTCAGACACGATGTTCTCCGGAATGCCATGCAAACGAACCACATGTTGGAAAAACAATGGAACCAAATCAGAGGAAGAAGGCAATTTAGGCAAGGGTACCAAATGGACCATCTTAGAGAAGCGATCACAAACCACCCAGATGACCGACATCCTTTGAGAAACAGGAAGATCTGAAATAAAATCCATGGTAACATGCGTCCAAGGCCTTTTCGGGACCGGCAAGGGCAAAAGTAACCCACTGGCACGAGAACAGCAGGGCTTAGCCCGAGTACAAGTCCCACAAGACTGCACAAAAGAACGCACATCCGGCGACAAGGAAGGCCACCAAAAGGACCTAGCCACCAAATCTCTGGTACAAAAAATCCCAGGATGACCAGCCAACACCGAACAATGAATCTCAGAGATAACTCTATTAGTCCATCTATCAGGGACAAACAGTTTCTCCGCTGGACAACGGTCAGGTCTATCGGCCTGGAACTCCTGCAGCACCCGCCGCAAATCAGGGGAGATGGCAGACAGAACTACCCCCTCTCTGAGAATACCAGCCAGCTCAGAAACCCCAGGAGAATCAGGCACAAAACTCCTTGAAAGGGCATCAGCCTTCACATTCTTAGAACCCGGAAGGTACGAAACCACAAAATTGAAACGGGAGAAAAACAGCGACCAACGAGCCTGTCTAGGATTCAACCGTTTGGCAGACTCGAGATAAGTCAGATTCTTGAGATCTGTCAAGACCACCACGCGATGCTTGGCTCCTTCAAGCCAATGACGCCACTCCTCGAATGCCCACTTCATAGCCAACAACTCCCGATTGCCAACATCATAATTACGCTCAGCAGGCGAAAACTTTCTCGAAAAGAAAGCGCATGGCTTCATTACAGAGCAATCAGAACTTCTCTGAGACAAAACAGCCCCTGCTCCAATTTCAGAAGCATCAACCTCGACCTGAAAAGGGAGCGAAACATCTGGCTGACACAACACAGGAGCCGAAGAGAAACGACGTTTCAACTCCTGAAAAGCCTCAACGGCCGCAGAGGACCAATTCACCACATCAGCACCCTTCTTGGTCAAATCAGTCAACGGTTTAACAACACTAGAAAAAATAGCGATGAAGCGACGGTAAAAATTGGCAAAGCCCAGAAATTTCTGAAGGCTCTTCACAGATGTAGGCCGAGTCCAATCATAAATAGCTTGGACTTTAACAGGATCCATCTCGATAGAAGGGGAAAAAATGAAGCCCAAAAAGGAAACCTTCTGAACTCCAAAGAGACACTTAGATCCCTTCACAAACAAGGAATTAGCACGAAGGACCTGGAACACCATTCTGACCTGCTTCACATGGGACTCCCAATCATCCGAAAAGACCAAAATATCATCCAAATATACGATCATGAATTTATCCAGATACTTTCGGAAGATGTCATGCATAAAGGACTGAAACACAGATGGAGCATTTGAAAGCCCGAATGGCATTACCAGGTACTCAAAATGGCCCTCGGGCATATTAAATGCTGTTTTCCATTCATTGCCCTGTTTAATACGCACAAGATTATACGCCCCTCAAAGGTCTATCTTGGTGAAATAACAAGCCCCTTTAATCCGAGCAAATAAATCAGACAGTAGAGGCAAAGGGTACTGAAATTTGACCGTGATTTTATTAAGAAGGCGGTAATCTATACAAGGTCTCAGAGAACCATCCTTCTTGGCCACAAAAAAGAACCCTGCTCCCAATGGTGACGACGACGGGCGAATATGCCCTTTCTCCAAGGACTCCTTTATATAACTCCGCATAGCGGCGTGTTCTGGCACAGACAAATTGAAAAGTCGTCCCTTAGGGAACTTGCTACCAGGAATCAAATTAATAGCACAATCACAATCCCTATGAGGAGGTAGGGTACTAGACTTGGGCTCATCAAATACATCCCGGTAATCTGACAAAAACTCAGGGACTTCAGAAGGAGTGGAGGAAGAAATTGACAACAATGGAACATCCCCATGTACCCCTTGACAACCCCAACTGGACACCGACATTGATTTCCAATCCAATACTGGATTATGGACCTGCAGCCATGGCAAACCCAACACGACCACATCATGCAGATTATGCAACACCAAAAAGCGAATATCCTCCTGATGTGCAGGAGCCATGCACATGGTCAACTGGGTCCAGTACTGAGGCTTATTCTTGGCCAAAGGCGTAGCATCAATTCCCCTCAAAGGAATGGGATGCTGCAAGTGCCCCAAGAAAAAACCACAGTGCCTGGCGAACTCTAAGTCCATCAAATTCAGGGCAGCGCCTGAATCCACAAATGCCATAACAGAATAGGATGACAAAGAGCAAATCAGAGTAATGGACAAAAGAAATTTAGGCTGTACAGTACCAATAGTGACGGACCTAGCGAACCGCTTAGTGCGCTTAGGACAATCAGAGATAGCATGAGTGGAGTCACCACAGTAAAAACACAGCCCATTCTGACATCTATGTTCTTGCCGTTCAGCTCTGGTCAAAGTCCTATCACATTGCATAGGCTCAGGCCTCTGCTCAGAGGATATCGCCAAATGGTGCACAGTTTTGCGCTCACGTAAGCGCCGATCGATCGGTATGGCCAAGGACATTGATTAATTCAGACCAGCAGGCGTTGGGAACCCCACCATAACATCCTTAAGGGCTTCAGAAAGACCCTTTCTGAAAATTGCTGCCAGGGCACACTCATTCCACTGAGTAAGCACAGACCACTTTCTGAACTTCTGGCAATATACCTCCGCTTCATCCTGACCCTGACACAAAGCCAGCAAAATTTTCTCTGCCTGATCCACAGAATTCGGTTCATCATAAAGCAATCCCAGCGCCAGAAAAAACGCATCTACATTACGCAATGCAGGATCTCCTGACGCAAGGGAAAATGCCCAGTCTTGAGGGTCGCCACGCAGCAAAGAAATAACGATTTTTACTTGCTGAATAGGGTCACCAGAAGAGCGGGGTTTCAGAGCAAGAAACAGTTTACAATTGTTTTTGAAATTCAGAAATTTAGATCTATCCCCAGAAAACAAATCAGGAATTGGAATTCTAGGCTCCAACATAGGATTCTGAACTACATAATCTTGAATGTTTTGTACCCTTGCAGCGAGTTGATCTACACTAGAGGACAGACCTTGAATGTCCATATCCACACCTGAGTTCTGAACCACCCAGAGTTTAAGGGGAAAAGGAAGGCAAAACACACTGCAGAAAAAAAAAAAATGGTCTCAGAACTTCTCTTTTCCCTCTACTGAGATGCATTAACAGCTGTACTGTTATGGACCTGGTGGTTAGGTGCACCAGGAATGACCTGATAGTTAAACACGGAATCGGGATGAGCTCTGGGGAAATGGGAACTCTGCTGACCGCAAACCCTACTCCTATCAACACAACTGGAAATAGCCGTGGAGCGTGCCTGACTCTGCCTAGATGCCTCTTCACAGCCTAAGAGCTAACTACCCCTAAAGAAAGGAAACAAAGCCTCACTTGCCTCAGAGAAATTTCCCCAAAGGTAAAAGCAGCCCCCCACAAGTATTGACTGTGAGTTAAGAGGAAATCACAAACACAGGATGAAATAGGTTTTAGCAAAGGGAGGCCAGTCTAACTAAACAGATAGAGGATAGAAAAAGGATCTTTGCGGTCAACACAAAACACTACAAAAAAACCACGCAGAGTGTGCAAAAAATACCTCCGCACCGACTCACGATGCGGTGGTGCCACTCTGCACCCCCAGAGCTTCCAGCTAGCCAGGCAGTTTCATGATAGCAAGCTGGACTAGAACTTAGCAAGAAAAACCATATATAACAAATGAACAAGCAGGAACTTAGCTTGTGCTGGAGTAGACAGGTCCTCAGAAAGATCCAGGAGAGATCTGAACCAGTACTAGAACATTGACAACTGGCATGGAGTAACGATCTGAGTGGAGTTAAATAGAGAATCCAGCCTAGCCCTAAACGAGAGCAGCTGGGGAAGGAATCTCAGAACCAGCAGCTCCACTCACAGCCACCAGAGGGAGTCCACGGACAGAACTCACCGAAGTACCATTCATGACCACAGGAGGGAGTTCGAGAACGGAATATCGGATTATGCACCTGTAACCATGGGAAACCCAGCACAATAGCATCATGCAAATTATGTAACACCAGAAAATGACAATCTTCCTGATGGGCTGGCGCCATGCACATGGTCAGCTGTGTCCAAAGCTGAGGTTTATTTTTAGCCAACGGTGTAGCATCAATGCCCCTCAAAGGAATAGGGTTCTGCAAAGGCTGCAAGGGGAAACCACAACGTCTGGCAAATTGTAAGTCCATTAAGTTCAAAGCGGTGCCTGAATCCACAAATGCCATGACAGAAAATGACGATAATGAGCAGATCAGGGTCACAGATAACAGAAATTTAGGTTGTACAGTACTGATGGTAACGGAACTAGCGATTCTCTTTATACGCTTAGGGCAATCAGAAATAACATGAGCAGAATCGCCGCAGTAAAAACACAACCTATTCTGACGTCTGAATCCTTGTCGTTCAGCTCTAGACACAATCCTATCACACTGCATAGGCTCAGGACTCCGCTCGGAAGACAACGCCATAGTGTGCACAACTCTGCGCTCGCGCAAGCGCCGATCAATCTGAATGGCCAGAGACATAGAATCACTCAGACCAGCAGGCGTGGGGAACCCCACCATAACATCTTTAACGGATTCAGAAAGACCCTTTCTGAAAATTGCCGCCAAGGCATCCTCATTCCATTTAGTCAGCACAGACCATTTTCTAAATTTCTGGCAATACAATTCTGCCACTTCTTGACCCTGACACAGGGCCAACAAGGTCTTCTCAGCATGATCCACTGAATTAGGTTCATCATACATTAACCCTAGCGCCTGAAAAAAGGTGTCTACATTAAGCAAAGCAGGATTCCCAGATTCCAGGGAAAATGCCAAATCCTGAGGATCACCACGCAGCAGAGAGATGACAATTTTAACCTGCTGGATGGGATCACCAGAGGAACGGTGTTTCAGAGCAGAAAACAGTTTACAGTTATTTTTAAAGCTCAAAAATTTGGACCTGTCCCCAAAAAACAAATCAGGAGTTGGAATTCTAGGCTCTAAAACCGGAGTCTGAATGATATAATCGGAAATACCCTGTACTCTAGCAGCAAGTTGATCCACATGAGAAGCCAATCCCTGAACATCCATGCCAGCGCCAAACTCCTGAGCCACCCAGAGAAAAAGAGGGAAGAAAAGACACAACAGACTACAGAAAAAAAAATGGCTCAGCACTTTCCTTCCCTTCTTCTGAGATGCGATTAACTCATTGTTGGCCAGTTGTACTGTTATGATCTGGTGGCCTAGGAGCAACATGAGACGTACTCTGGAGAAGGTGGTACCTGTACTGACCGCAGACCCTGAACTTAACACCGCAACTAGAAGTAGCCGTGGGATGTACATAACACTCCCTAGACACCTCGACACAGCCGGAGGACTAAATACCCCTAGAGATAGAAAAGGGAAAACTATCTTGCCTCAGAGAAAATCCCCAAAGGATAGACAGCCCCCCACAAATATTGACTGTGAGAGGAGAGGGAAATAACATACGCAGACTGAAATCAGGATTTAGCAAAGGAGGCCGCTCTAGCTAAATAGAAAGAATAGGACAGAGCACTATGCGGTCAGTATTAAAACACTAGAAAATATCAGAAAATATCCACCACAGAAAATACAAAATCTCCACATCTAACTAAAGATATGGAGGGTATATCTGCATCTTCAGAGATACCAGCTTGGCTGAACAAATCCTTACACAGACCAAGCTGGACAAGACAAAACATGGAAATGAACTGAACTATAAGGCCCACAGCATGTGGACTGCAAAAAAAACAAGGCCAGAACTTATCTTTGTTGAAATGAACAGAAAAGCAGGAGAGACCAGGCAGGGATGTGAATCCTCTAGGAACAATGGACAACTGGCACTGACTAAGGGGTCAAGCAAGACTAAATAGCCCAGTCAGAATTGCAAAAAGTGGACACACCTGATGAATGCTGAAATCCAAAGACAGCAGCGCTGCCACTTATAACCACCGGAGGGAGCCCAAGAGCAGAATTCACAACACCAGCCTCTCTCTCATCCTGTGGCCGGCTTCTCTCATCCTCCTGTGGCCGGCTTCTCTCATCCTCCTGTGGCCGGCTTCTCTCATCCTGTGGTCGCTTCTCTCGTTCTGTGGCCAGCCTCTCTCTCATCCTGTGGCCGGCTTCTCTCATCCTCCTGTGGCTGGCTTCTCTCTCTTCCTCCTCCTGTGGACGGCTTCTCTCTCTTCCTCCTCCTGTGGCCGGCTTCTCTCTCTTCCTCCTTCTGTGGCCGGCTTGTCTCTCATCCTCCTGTGGCCAGCTTCTCTCATCCTCCTGTGGCCGGCTTCTCTCTCTTCCTCCTCCTGTGGCCGGCTTCTCTCTCTTCCTCCTCTTGTGGCCGGCTTCTCTCTCTTCCTCCTCCTGTGGCCGGCTTCTCTCTCTTCCTCCTCCTGTAGCCGGCTTGTCTCTCATCCTCCTGTGGCCAGCTTCTCTCGTCCTCCTGTGGCCAGCTTCTCTCTCTTCCTCCTCCTGTGGCCGGCTTCTCTCTCTTCCTCTTCCTGTGGCCGGCTTGTCTCTCATCCTCCTGTGGCCAGCTTCTCTCATCCTCCTGTGGCCAGCTTCTCTGTTATGACCTGGTGGTAACGGAGCAGCACTGACATGACCTGGTGGGAACGGAGCAGCACTGATATGACCTGGTGGGTAAAATAGACTCATGGACAAGCTCTGAGGAAGTGGTAGCTTTACTGACCGCAAACCCTAATCCTAACACAAACACTAGAAATAGCCGTGGGACGTTCCTGTCACTCCCTAGTCGCCTCTTCACAGCCTAAGAACTAACTACCCCTAAGATGGAAATGGAAAACTCTCGCCTCAGAGAAATTCCCAAAAGGAAAGATAGCCCCCCACATATATTGACCGTGAGTGGAGAGGGAAATGACAAACGCAGGGATGAAAACAGATTTTAGCAAAGGAGGCCAACTCTGACTAAATAGACAGAAATAGGAAAGGGCACTGTGCGGTCAGTATTAAAAACCTAAAAATCCACGCAGAGATTACAAAAGTAACCTCCACACCGACTCACGGTGTGGAGGGGCAATTCTGCTTCCCCAGAGCTTCCAGCTAGCCTGAATATTTCATAATGACAAGCTGGACAAAAAGAGACATAACTTTAAACTGAACAGTAAGTACAAGAACTAGCAAGAACTTATCTTATGCTGACATGGACAGGTCATCAGAGAAATCTAAGGAGAGGACTGAGTCTAACCTAGAAAAACATTGACAGCTGGCATGAATTACAGACCAGAGCCCTGTTAAATAGAAAGGCCAAGGAAGCCGATTAGTGAAGTCAGCTGCCAGGCCAAACTCCAGGAGCAGCAGTTCCACTCGAAACCACCAGAGGGAGCCCAAGGACAGAACTCCCAAAAGTACCATTCATAACCACAGGAGGGAGCCCAAGAACGGAATTCACAACAATACCCCCCCTTGAGGAGGGGTCACCGAACCCTCACCAGAGCCCCCAGGCCGATCAGGACGAGCCAGATGAAAAGCACGAACCAAATCGGCCGCATGGACATCGGAGGCAAAAACCCAAGAATTATCCTCCTGGCCATAACCCTTCAAACTTGACCAGATAATGAAGTTTCCGCCTCGAAAGATGAGAATCCAAAATCTTCTCCACCACATATTCCAACTCCCCGTCAACCAACACCGGAGCAGGAGGGTCAACGGAGGGAACCATGGGCACCACATATGTCCGCAACAAAGATCTATGGAACACATTATGAATGGAAAAAGAAGCAGGAAGGGTCAAACGAAAAGACACTGGATTAATAATTTCAGAAATCTTATAAGGACCAATAAAATGAGGCTTGAACTTAGGGGAAGAAATCTTCATAGGAACATGACGAGAAGACAACCAGACCAAATCCCCAACACGAAGCCGGGGACCAACGCACTGACGGCGGTTAGCAAAACGTTGAGCCCTTTCCTGAGACAACGTTAAATTGTCCACCACTTGAGTCCAAATCCGCTGCAACCTGTCCACCACGGAATCCACACCAGGACAGTCCGAAGGCTCAACCTGCCCCGAAGAAAAACGAGGATGAAAACCGAAGTTACAAAAAAAAGGCGAAACCAAGGTAGCCGAACTGGCCCGATTATTAAGGGCAAACTCGGCCAACGGCAAGAAGGCCACCCAATCATCCTGATCCACAGACACAAAGCATCTCAAATAGGTTTCCAAGGTCTGATTGGTTCGCTCAGTTTGGCCATTTGTCTGAGGATGAAATGCCGAAGAAAAAGACAACTCAATGCCCATTCTAGCACAAAAGGACCGCCAAAACCTAGACACAAACTGGGAACCTCTATCAGACACAATACTCTCCGGAATGCCATGCAAATGAACCACATGCTGAAAAAATAATGGAACCAAATCAGAGGAGGAAGGCAACTTAGGCAAAGGTACCAAATGGACCATCTTAGAAAACCGGTCACAAACCACCCAGATGACAGACATCTTCTGAGAGACCGGAAGATCAGAAATAAAATCCATGGAAATATGCGTCCAGGGCCTCTCAGGAACCGGCAAAGGCAAAAGCAACCCGCTAGCACGGGAACAGCAGGGCTTGGCCCGGGCACAAGTCCCACAGGACTGCACAAAAGAACGCACATCCCGCGACAAGGAAGGCCACCAAAAGGACCTGGCAACCAAATCTCTGGTACCAAAAATCCCCGGATGACCAGCCAATACAGAACAATGAATCTCAGAAATTACCTTACTAGTCCATCTATCAGGAACAAACAGTTTCCCCACAGGACAGCGGTCAGGTCTATCAGCCTGAAACTCCTGAAGCACCCACCGCAAATCAGGGGAGATGGCAGAAAGAATCACCCCCTCCTTGAGAATACCAGCCGGCTCAAGGACTCCTGGAGAATCAGGCAGAAAACTCCTAGAAAGGGCATCCGCCTTCACATTCTTAGATCCCGGAAGATACGAGACCACAAAATCAAAACGGGAGAAAAACAAAGACCATCGAGCCTGTCTAGGATTCAACCGCTTGGCAGACTCAAGGTAAATCAGATTCTTATGATCGGTCAAGACCACAACGCGATGCTTAGCTCCCTCAAGCCAATGACGCCACTCCTCAAATGCCCACTTCATAGCCAACAACTCTCGATTGCCGACATCATAATTACGCTCAGCAGGCGAAAACTTTCTGGAGAAGAAAGCACACGGTTTCATCAACGAGCCATCAGAACTTCTCTGAGACAAAATGGCTCCTGCCCCAATCTCAGAAGCGTCAACCTCAACCTGAAAAGGGAGAGAAACATCTGGCTGACGCAACACAGGGGCAGAAGTAAAACGACGCTTAAGCTCCTGAAAGGCCTCCACAGCCGCAGAGGACCAATTCACCACATCAGCACCTTTCTTTGTCAAATCGGTCAGAGGTTTAACCACAGTAGAAAAATTAGCAATGAAGCGGCGATAAAAATTAGCAAAGCCCAAAAATTTCTGAAGGCTCTTCACAGATGTAGGTTGAGTCCAATCATGAATGGCCTGGACCTTAACAGGGTCCATTTCAATAGCCGAGGGTGAAAAAATGAAACCCAAAAAAGAAACCTTCTGAACTCCAAAAAGGCACTTAGACCCCTTCACAAACAGTGCATTAGCACGAAGGATCTGAAATGCCATCCTGACCTGCTTCACATGAGACTCCCAATCATCGGAGAAAACCAAGATATCATCCAAATATACAATCATAAATTTTTCCAGATACTCCCGGAAAATATCATGCATAAAGGACTGAAACACAGATGGAGCATTAGAGAGCCCGAAAGGCATCACCAGATATTCAAAATGGCCTTCGGGCGTATTAAATGCTATTTTCCATTCATCACACTGTTTAATACGAACAAGATTATACGCCCCTCGAAGGTCGATCTTAGTAAACCAGCTAGCCCCTTTAATCCGAACAAACAAATCAGAAAGTAAAGGTAAAGGGTACTGGAATTTGACCGTGATCTTATTGAGAAGGCGATAATCTATACAGGGCCTCAAGGAGCCATCCTTCTTGGCAACAAAAAAGAACCCCGCTCCCAACGGTGACGAAGACGGGCGAATATGCCCCTTCTCTAAGGACTCCTTTACATAACTCCGCATAGCGGCATGCTCTGGCACAGACAGATTGAAAAGTCGACCCTAAAGCCCCCGTCACACAAAGCGAGGTCGCTAGCGAGATCGCTGCTGAGTCACAAGTTTTGTGACGCAACAGCGACCTCAGTAGCGATCTCGCTATGTTTGACACGTACCAGCGACCCGGCCCCTGCTGTGAGATCGCTGGTCGTGTCGGAATGGCCTGGACCTTTTTTTGGTCGTTGAGGTCCCGCTGACATCGCTGAATCGGTGTGTGTGACACGGATTCAGCGATGTCTTCACTGGTAACCAGGGTAAACATCGGGTTACTAAGCGCATTGCCGCGCTTAGTAACCCGATGTTTACCCTGGTTACCATCGTAAATGTAAAAAAAACCAAACAGTACATACTCACATTCCGGTGTCCGTCAGGTCCCTTGCCGTCTGCTTCCCGCACTGACTGACTGCCGGCCGTAAAGTGAAAGCACAGCACAGCGGTGACGTCACCGCTCTGCTGTTAGGGCCAGCGCTCAGTCAGTGCAGGAAGCGGACGCCGGGGGACGCGAAGGTGAGTATGTACTGTTTGTTTTTTTACATTTTACACTGGTAACCAGGGTAAACATCGGGTTACTAAGCGCGGCCCTGCGCTTAGCAACCCAATGTTTACCCTGGTTACCCGGGGACCTCGGCATCGTTGGTCGCTGGAGAGCTGTCTGTGTGACAGCTCCCCAGCGACCACACAGCGACTAAACAGCGACGCTGCAGCGATCGGCATCGTTATCTGTATCGCTGCAGCGTCGCTAAGTGTGACGGGGCCTTTAGGGAACTTACAGCCAGGAATCAAATTAATAGCACAATCACAGTCCCTATGAGGAGGCAGGGAACTAGACTTAGGCTCATCAAATATATCCTGGAAATCCGACAAAAACTCAGGAACTTCAGAAGAAGGGGAAGAGGAAATTGACATCACAGGAACATCACTATGTATCCCTTGGCAACCCCAACTAGTCACAGACATAGATTTCCAATCCAGCACCGGATTATGTACCTGTAACCATGGAAAACCCAGCACAACAACATCATGCAAATTGTGCAACACCAAAAAGCGAATATTTTCCTGATGTGCTGGAGCCATGTTCATGGTCAAATGTGTCCAGTACTGAGGTTTATTCTTGGCCAATGGCGTAGCATCAATCCCCCTCAAGGGAATAGGGCTCTGCAAAGGCTCCAAGGAAAAACCACAGCGCCTGGCAAAGTCTAAGTCCATTAAGTTCAGGGCAGCGCCAGAATCCTCAAATGCCATTACAGAAAAGGACGACAATGAGCAAATCAGAGTAACAGACAAGAGAAATTTAGGCTGTACAGTACTAATGGTAACAGACCTAGCGACCCTCTTAGTACGCTTAGGACAATCAAAAATAGCATGAGCAGAATCACCACAGTAAAAACACAGCCCATTCTGACGTCTGAATTCCTGCCGTTCTGCTCTAGTCAAAATCCTATCACATTGCATAGGCTCAGGACTCTGCCCAGAGGACACCGCCATATGGTGCACCACCTTACGCTCACGCAGGCGCCGATCAATCTGAATGGCCAGAGACATTGATTCGTTCAAACCAGCAGGTGTGGGAAACCCCACCATAACATCCTTAAGGGCTTCAGAAAGACCCTTTCTGAAAATAGCTGCCAGGGCATCCTCATTCCATTTTGTAAGCACAGACCACTTTCTAAATTTCTGGCAGTAAATTTCTGCTGCTTCCTGACCCTGACACAGGGCCAGCAAGATTTTTTCTGCCTGATGCACAGAATTAGGTTCATCATAAAGCAGTCCGAGTGCTTGAAAAAATGCATCTACATTGAGCAATGCAGGATTCCCTGGCTCAAGGGAGAATGCCCAGTCCTGCGGGTCGCCACGCAGCTGAGAAATGACAATCTTCACCTGCTGAATGGGGTCACCAGAGGAACGGGGTCTCAGAGCAAAAAACAATCTGCAATTATTTTTGAAGTACAAAAATTTAGATCTATCCCCAGAAAACAAATCAGGAATAGGAATTCTAGGCTCAGAAACCGGAGTCTGGACAACATAATCTTGGATACTCTGTACCCTTGCAGCGAGATGATCAACACGCGAGGACAGACCCTGAGCCTCCATATCAGTACCCAAATCCTGAACCACCCAAAAGATTTAAGGGGAAAAAAAAGACAAAACAAGCTACAAAAAAAAAAATGACTCAGAACTTTCTTTTCCCTCTTTAGAGATGTATTTAACACATTGTGGGCCAGCTGTACTGTTATGACCTGGTGGTAATGGAGCAGCACTGATATGACCTGGTGGGAACGGAGCAGCACTGATATGACCTGGTGGGTACGGAGCAGCACTGATATGACCTGGTGGGTAAAATAGATCATGGACAAGCTCTGAGGAAGTAGTAGCTTTACTGACCGCAAACCCTAATCCTAACACAAACACTAGAAATAGCCGTGGGACGTTCCTGTCACTCCCTAGACGCTTCTTCACAGCCTAAGAACTAACTACCCCTAAGATGGAAATGGAAAACTATCTCGCCTCAGAGAAATTCCCAAAAGGAAAGATAGCCCCCCACATATATTTACCGTGAGTGGAGAGGGAAATGACAAACGCAGGGATGAAAACAGATTTTAGCAAAGGAGGCCAACTCTGACTAAATAGACAGAAATAGGAAAGGGCACTGTGCGGTCAGTATTAAAAACCTAAAAATCCACGCAGAGATTACAAAAGTAACCTCCACACCGACTCACGGTGTGGAGGGGCAATTCTGCTTCCCCAGAGCTTCCAGCTAGCCTGAATATTTCATAATGACAAGCTGGACAAAAAGAGACATAACTTTAAACTGAACAGTAAGTACAAGAACTAGCAAGAACTTATCTTATGCTGACATGGACATCCATCAGGGAAATCCAAGGAGAGGACTGAGTCTAACCTAGAAAAACATTGACAGCTGGCATGAATTACAGACCAGAGCCCTGTTAAATAGAAAGGCCAAGGAAGCCGATTAGTGAAGTCAGCTGCCAGGCCAAACTCCAGGAGCAGCAGTTCCACTCGAAACCACCAGAGGGAGCCCAAGGGCAGAACTCCCAAAAGTAACATTCATAACCACAGGAGGGAGCCCAAGAACGGAATTCACAACACTTCTCTCTCTTCCTCCTCCTGTGGCTGGCTTCTCTCTCTTCCTCTTCCTGTGGCTGGCTTCTCTCTCTTCCTCCTTTTCTCGGGCTCCTTCTCCGCAGTTGCTCTCTGTTGTTATGGAGCAGCTACGCCCTCTTCTGGATGTAGAAAGTAAGGCTGCGTGGCCCTCCGAAAAGAGGGGTGCACGAATAGGATACCACTCCAAATACAATCAAAGATAAATTCGGCACTCCTAAACTTTATTGCAAAAATAAGATTGAGATTTTATTAATGAAATATTGTCCACTTTATACAAAAAAGTTGACGTTTCGGCTAATTCTTAGGCCTTCATCAGAACTCTAACAAATAAGCAGAAATAAAGAAAAATATATCAGTATCTATATATATAATTGTCTAAGGGTTTTTCCGTCTGTCTGTCTGTCTGTCTTTCTGTCTGTCTGTCTGTCCTGGAAATCCCGCGTCTCTGATTGGTCGAGGCCGCCAGGCCTCGACCAAGCAGCGACGGGCCCAGCATGGCGACGATGACATCATAAAGGTTGCCTCGACCAATCAGCGACGGGCACAGTCTGCCGCCAGGCCTCGACCAATCAGCGACGGGCACAGTATCGACGTAGATGTCGTAATGGTTGCCATGGCGACGATGATGTCATAAAGGTCGCCTCGACCAATCAGCGACGGGCACAGTCTGCGGCGAATTCTGGAATCATCATTGTCCATATACTACGGGGACATGCATATGGCTGCATGGCTGCCGCGACCAATCAGCGACGCGCACAGTCCAGAAAAAATTGGCCGCTCCTTACTCCCCGCACTCACTGCCCGGCACCCGCATACACCGCTCACACAGGGTTAATGCCGGCGGTAACGGACCGCGTTATGCTGCGGGTAACGCACTCCGTTACCGCTGCTATTAACCCTGTGTGTCCCCAACTTTGTACTATTGACGTTGCCTATGCGGCATCAATAGTACAAAATGTAATGTTAAAAATAATAAATAATAAAAAAAAACCTGCTATACTTACCCTCCGCCGCCTTTCTCGCTCCTCGCCACGCTCCCCGGACCGCTCCATTACAAGCGTCAGCTAGCGGTGAGGTCCCGTCCCAGGGCTGGTGTGCGGCAAGGACCTGCCGTGACGTCACAGTCATGTGACCGCGACGTCTTCATAGGTCCTGCTCCCACCAGCCCTGGCACTTGCAATGGAACTCGGCTTCAGGAAAATGGCCGCCGCGATCTCGATCCCGCGGCCATTTTCCTCAAGCCGAGCACTACCATCTGCACAGGATCCCAGGAAGAGGAGAGGCGGGACGCGGAGGAGCAGCGACAAGAATGGTGAGTTTGATACACTACAAGGGGCCCTCGGATCGTTAGGTGAGTATGTTTATTTTTTATTTTTTGGACCTGTCACTGGGCAATATCCTACGTGGCTCTGCTGTTTACTACAAGGCTGGGCAGTATACTACGTGGCTCTGCTGTTTACTACAAGGCTGTGCAATATACTACATGGCTGTGCAATATCCTACGTCGCTGGGCAATATACTACGTCACTGTGCAATATACTACGTCACTGGGCAATATACTACGTCACTGTGCAATATACTACGTCACTGGGCAATATACTACGTGGCTGGGCAATATACTACGTGACTGGGCAATATACTACGTAACTGGGCAATATACAACATGGCTCTGTGCTGTATACTACGTCACTGGGCAATATACTACAAAGCTGTGCAATATACTACGTGGCTGGGCAATATACTACGTGGCTGGGCAATATACTACGTGACTGGGCAATATACTACGTGGCTGGGCAATATACTACGTGGCTGGGCAATATACTACGTGACTGGGCAATATACTACGTCACTGTGCAATATACTACGTCGCTGTGCAATATACTACGTCACTGTGCAATATACTACGTCGCTGGGCAATATACTACGTGACTGGGCAATATACTACGTGACTGGGCAATATACTACAAAGCTGTGCAATATACTATGTGGCTCTGTGCAATATCCTACGTCGCTGTGCTGTATCCTATGTAACTGGCCAATATACTACGTAGCTGGGCAATATACTACGTCACTGGCCAATATACTACGTGGCTGGGCAATATACTACGTGGCTGGGCAATATACTACGTGACTGGGCAATATACTACGTCACTGTGCAATATACTACGTCACTGGGCAATATACTACGTGGCTGGGCAATATACTACGTGACTGGGCAATATACTACGTGGCTGGGCAATATACTACGTGACTGGGCAATATACTACGTGACTGGGCAATATACTACGTAACTGGGCAATATACTACGTAACTGGGCAATATACAACATGGCTCTGTGCTGTATACTACGTCACTGGGCAATATACTACAAAGCTGTGCAATATACTACGTGGCTGGGCAATATACTACGTGGCTGGGCAATATACTACGTGACTGGGCAATATACTACGTCACTGTGCAATATACTACGTCGCTGTGCAATATACTACGTCACTGTGCAATATACTACGTCACTGGGCAATATACTACGTGGCTGGGCAATATACTACGTGACTGGGCAATATACTACGTGGCTGGGCAATATACTACGTGACTGGGCAATATACTACGTGGCTGGGCAATATACTACGTGACTGGGCAATATACTACGTGACTGGGCAATATACTACGTGGACATGCATATTCTAGAATACCCGATGCGTTAGAATCGGGCCACCATCTAGTCTACTATATAATTGTCTAAGGGGTACTTCCGTCTGTCCTTCTGTCTGTCACGGATATTCATTGGTCGCGGCCTCTGTCTGTCATGGAAATCCAAGTCGCTGATTGGTTGCGGCAAAACGGCCACGACCAATCAGCGACGGGCACAGTCCGGCGGCAAAATGGCCGCTCCTTCCTCCCCGCAGTCAATGCCCGCTCCATACTCCCCTCCAGTCAGCGCTCACACAGGGTTAATGGCAGCGGTAACGGACCGCGTTATGCCGCAGTGTAACGCACTCTGTTACCGCTGCTATTAACTCTGTGTGACCAACTTTTTACTATTGATGCTGCCTATGCAGCATCAATAGTAAAAAGATCTAAAGTTAAAAATAATTAAAAAAATAAAAAATCATTATACACTCACCGTCCTTCGGCCCCCCGGATCAGGAACAGGCCTTTCCCGCTCCTCGCGACGCTCCGGTGATGGCTCCATGCATTGCGGTCTCGCGAGATGATGACGTAGCGGTCTCGCGAGATGATGACGTAGCGGTCTCGCGAGACCGTTACGTCATCATCTCGAGAGACCGCAATGCACACTTGGGACCGGAGCGCGCGAGAAGCCTCGGTAACCGCTTCGCCTGGATCCGGGGCCAACGGAAGGAGAGTACAGTACAGACCAAAAGATTGGACACACCTTCTCATTTAAAGATTTTTCTGTATTTTCTTGACTATGAAAATTGTACATTCACACTGAAGGCATCAAAACTATGAATTAATACATGTGGAATTATATACTTAACAAAAAAGTGTGAAACAACTGAAAATATGTCTTATATTCTAGGTTCTTCAAAGTAGCCACCTTTTGCTTTGATGACTGCTTTGCACACTCTTGGCATTCTCTTGATGAGCTACAAGAGGTAGTCACCGGTAATGGTCTTCCAACAATCTTGAAGGAGTTCCCAGAGATGCTTAGCACTTGTTGGCCCTTTTGCCTTCACTCTGCGGTCCAGCTCACCCCAAACCATCTCGATTGGGTTCAGGTCTGGTGACTGTGGAGGCCAGGTCATCTGGCGTAGCACCCCATCACTCTCCTTCTTGGTCACATAGCCCTTACACAGCCTGGAGGTGTGTTTGGGGTCATTGTCCTGTTGAAAAATAAATGATGGTCCAACTAAACGCAAACTGGATAGAATAGCATGCCGCTGCAAGATGCTGTGGTAGCCATGCTGGTTCAGTATGCCTTCAATTTTGAATAAATCCCCAACAATGTCACCAGCAAAGCTCCCCCACACCCCACCTCCTCCTCCATCCTTCACGGTGGGAACCAGGCATGTAAAGTCCATCCGTTCACCTTTTCTGCGTCGCACAAATCTCACATTTGGATTCATCAGACCAAAGCACAGATTTCCACTGGTCTAATGTCCATTCCTTTTGTTCTTTAGCCCAAACAAGTCTCTACTGCTTGTTGCCTGTCCTTAGCAGTGGTTTCCTAGCACCTATTTTACCATGAAGGCCTGCTGCACAAAGTCTCCTCTTAACAGTTGTTGTAGAGAGGTGTCTGCTGCTAGAACTCTGTGTGGCATTGACCTGGTCTCTAATCTGAGCTGCTGTTAACCCGCGATTTCTGAGGCTGGTGACTCGGATAAACTTATCCTCAGAAGCAGAGGTGACTCTTGGTCTTCCTTTGCTGGGGCGATCCTCATGTGAGCTAGTTTCTTTGTAGCGCTTGATGGCTTTTGCCACTGCACTTGGGGACACTTTCAAAATTTTCCCAATTTTTCGGACTGACTGGCCTTCATTTCTTAAAGTAATGATGGCCACTCATTTTTCTTTACTTAGCTGCTTTTTTCTTGCCATAATACAAATTCTAACAGTCTATTCAGTAGGACTATCAGCTGTGTATCCACCAGACTTCTGCACAACACAACTGATGGTCTCAACCCCATTTATGAGGCAAGAAATCCCACGTATTAAACCTGACAGGGCACACCTGTGAAGTGAAAACCATTCCCGGTGACTACCTCTCGAAGCTCATCAAGAGAATGCCAAGAGCGAGCAAAGAAGTCATCAAAGCAAAAGGTGGCTACTGTGAAGAACCTAGAATATAAGACATAATTTCAGTTGTTTCACACTTTTTTGTTAAGTATATAATTCCACATGTGTTAATTCATAGTTTTGATGCCTTCAGTGTGAATTTACAATTTTCATAGTCATGAAAATACAGAAAAATCATTAAGTGAGAAGTATACTGTATATATTGTATATATACTGTACTGTATATAACTATTTTTTATTTTAATTCTTTTTTTTAACAGGGATATGATGCCCACATTGCTATATACTGCGTGGACTGTGCTATATACTATGTGGGCTGTGCAATATAATACGTGGGCTGTGCAATGTACTGCATGGGCTGTGCTATATACTACGTGGGCTGTGCAATATACTACGTGGGCTGTGCAATATACTACGTGGGCTGGGCAATATACTCCGTGGGCTGTGCTATATACTCCGTGGGCTGTGCTATATACTCCGTGGGCTGTGCTATATACTACGTGGCTGTGCTATATACTGCGTGGCTGTGCTATATACTCCGTGGCTGTGCTATATACTCCGTGGGCTGTGCTATATACTCTGTGGGCTGTGCTATATACTACGTGGCTGTGCAATATACTACGTGGCTGTGCAATATACTACGTGGCTGTGCTATATACTACGTGGCCTGTTATATAATACATGGCCGGCCGCGAACAATCAGCGACAGGCGCAGTCTGGCCGCGAATTGGCGCGGGATTTGAACCAAGTGTCAGTATTCCGGGTTTTCCAAGTTACCTTGTGAATGTTTTTGCCCTTTGTTAAGATGGAGTTTGCTGTTTTTGTCTGCCCTACTTCCTGTTCATTTGTTTAAAACCCGGGTCAGGTGTCAGCCTCACTGCTGGAGTATTCTGCTTGGTTTCTCCATCAGCTCAGCTGCTTGTCTGCTGTACTTCTACCCGTGGCTCTGGACATTCTCTGCCTATGTAAGTTACGCTCTCAGTCTGTTGGCTTGGGAACTTAACCCTTGGTTCTCTCCTCCGGGTAAGAACTCTGTTTGGAACTGTGTTTGGGGCTTTGCTGCTGGACTTAGACTGTGTTTGCTACTTAATCCTTATTTACTCCCCCCGGTGGGAGCTACTGGAAATTACACCAGTATAATTCTTTATGTGAACTTGTTTCTGGACTTACCCGTGTTTATGCCACAACTGAGATAAACTTATGAACTTGTTTTTGGACTTACCCGTGTTCGTCCCACACCTGGGATTAACCTGAGGACTTGTTTCTGGACTTCCCTGTGTTTACTTCATACCCGGATTTGACTCTTTCTGCACCAGCTGTGTTTGGATCTGCACGTCACCCGTCTCACTCACCTTGCCAAGGGCTCTGGCCTAAGAACTCTTCTGTTTTGCTGTATATGGCTAAGGGACTTGTTTCATTGCAAGTTATCAGTATATTGTTTGTGTGTTTTTGCTGTGTTACAAATACACTATTTTACACTAAAGAAACCCGTCTCTGTCTGTTCATTGCCCCATGCTACCAGAATCTTAAGAGTTCCTACAATAGTATTACAGGATACTCCAGCCTTAAAAAAGATTCTGCTGGGGCAATGACAGAGACACGGGTAGACAAGATGTTTGCTATGATTAACTCCTTGCAACAGGAGGTGGCGGCTGTACAAAATAAGATCAGAGACATGGACTCCCGAGCTAACCATAATGCGCAGGTGTTTGGTCAGGCTCTTCAAGATTTACGTACTCAGGTAGAGGCTCAGGTCACACCACCTGTTCAGCATGCACCACCCACCAGTATGCCTAAATTGCCTCCTTTTCGGTTTAATGGTGACCGAAGTCAATTCCGTGGGTTTGTAAATCAATGTATATTATTTTTTGATGTACATGCCTCCTACTATCAGTCTGATAGATCTAAGGTACTATGTATTATTATGTTGTTGACATCACGGGCACTGGCTTGGGCAAATCCTATGGTAGAAAGTCGCGATGTCCGTCTAAATAATTTGGATGATTTTCTGGCAGCTATGGCGCAAATGTTTGATGATCCCAACCGCCGTGCCTCCGCTGAAAAATCCTTGCTTTCCTTACGCCAGGGGAAACGTTCAGTCATAGAGTATATTACTGAATTTAACAGGTTAGTAGTGGATACCAACTGGGATGAAAATGCTTTGTTACCAATTTTCAGGAAAGGGTTGTCCAGTACAATCAAGGATGAGCTAGCTCGCTCAGAGTCTCCACAGGAGTATGAGTTATTCTTACAACACTGTGTGCGTATTGATATACGCCTAACTGAACGCAGACAGGAGAAATGGGCAGCTGTAAATCGCATCACTAATTTTACTCTTCCGTCTAGGGAAACTACCAGTAAGAACCCGCGGGAAGCTGAGGAGGTGCCGATGCAAGTGGACTCACTACAAAAACGTGAAAGTAATGAACGCCGTGAATATCGCTTTCGAGAACGCTTATGCTTTTACTGTGGCCAATCAGATCATTTCCTTGTTAATTGTCCTAAATGTCCCAGGCGACCTAACAAGGTATTGGCGGCAGTAGGGGATTATGACAATACGGACACTGAGTCAGAAGTTTCGGAGACCAGTTTACATCTAGATGCTGTGGTTCCCCTAACAGTGATGTCGACTTCCCCTAAGGATCAAGGGGAGAAATACTCACATTGTTCTCTTCCTATTCAGATTCTGTGGGAGGGACAGTGGATAACAAGTTCTGCTATGATAGACTCTGGAGCAGGTGGAAATTTCATGGATTCTTCTTTTGCCAGGGAACATGGTATTAAGACACAGCTAAGAGCCTCACCAGTCACCATGGAAACGGTGGATGGTTGTCCGTTAGTTTCTGGGCCAGTAGACCGGGAGACGGTGCTTCTGAAGTGTAAGATGGAACCAGACCATCTGGAAACCCTATCATTTATGCTAATATCTTCTCCTCATTTTCCTGTAATTTTAGGAATTCCCTGGTTACGGTCACAGAATCCAAACATCAATTGGGAAACTAAGGAGATATCCTTCCTTCCGAAGTGTAGCTCTGCCATCAGTCCACAGGTAATGGCTCCAGTTACCCAGAATTTGGAGGAAACGAAACAGGTATCTACTCTCCCTCTGGTTTACCAGGAATTTTCAGACATTTGTGACAAGAGGAAGGCAGATCAACTCCCTCCACACAGACCATATGACTGCCCCATAGAGCTGCTTCCCGGGGCAGCGATTCCTTTCGGCCATGTTTACCCGTTGGCAGCTCCAGAATTAAAGACATTACGGGAGTATATAGACGAGAATTTAGCCAAGGGGTTTATCCGACCATCTTCTTCACCAGCGGGCGCTCCCATATTCTTTGTAAAGAAAAAAGATGGCACTCTAAGACCGTGTATTGACTATCGGGAGCTAAACAAGGTAACCATCCGTAACAGGTACCCGTTGCCGTTAATTCCTGAATTGTTGGAGAGAGTTCGCCAAGCTAAAATATTCACCAAATTAGATCTTCGCGGAGCATATAATTTACTCCGTATACGTCCCGGAGATGAATGGAAAACAGCTTTCAGATGTCGGTATGGACATTTTGAATATTTAGTGATGCCATTCGGACTCTGTAATGCTCCTGCTGCTTTCCAACACTTGGCCAACGATATTTTCAGGGATTTACTGGATCATTATGTAGTCATTTACCTGGATGACATCTTGATTTTCTCTGATCCCCTACAGGAACACCAGGAACATGTCAAGACCGTGCTCAGACGTTTGAGAGACAACCATCTGTATATCAAACTCGAAAAGTGTGAATTTCATTGCTCCAAAATTCAATTTTTAGGCTATGTTATTTCTCCCCAGGGATTGAATATGGAGTCCAGCAAGATCCAGGCGATCATAGATTGGCCGGTACCAGGAAACGTCAAAGAGGTACAGAGATTCATTGGCTTTGCTAACTTTTATAGACGTTTCATCCGGAATTTTTCAGAAATTGTCCGTCCCATCACTCTCCTCACTAAGAAGGGGAGGAAGTTTGTATGGTCTTCGCAAGTCCAGGAAGCCTTTGATCGCCTAAAGGTTTGTTTTACCACGGCTCCGATATTGACACACCCGGACCCTGCACTGCCTTTTGTCGTGGAGGTGGACGCTTCTGACTGTGCACTGGGAGCAATCCTCTCACAACGAACCGGAGATAAAGGTTTGCTGCACCCGTGTGCCTTCTTTTCTCGCAGGTTATCATCTGCTGAACTGAACTATGATATTGCAGATAAGGAACTTTTGGCAATCATTTCCGCTTTTAAGGAATGGAGACACCATTTGCAGGGAGCAACTCAACAGGTAGTGGTGCTCACAGACCACCGTAATCTGGAATTCCTCAAGTCCGCCAGATGTCTCTCTCCTCGACAAGCTAGGTGGAGTTTGTTCCTAAACCAGTTTGATTTTGTCATCTCGTACCGCCCAGGTTCACGTAATGGGAAAGCCGATGCACTATCCCGAATCCACACGATGGACTCCGTGCCTGGGACCCCGTCTAAGACCATCTTGTCGGATGCCAATTTCATAGGAGTGCTCCAGGACCGGGACCTGTGGGAGGAGATCAAGCTGGCCTATGATGGTGACGTATTTCTTGCTGCCCCACCTGACAATGTGAATCTTGTCTTACAGAATGGTGTATGGCTTAGAGATCGCTGTATTTATGTCCCTGAGGCTGTGAGACTTCGAATTCTCAAATTGGTCCATGACTCCGTATTGGCTGGTCATCGGGGGGTACAGAAGACGCAGGAATTTTTAAGCCGTTTTTTCTGGTGGCCTACCTGTTTGAAGGATGTGAATGACTATGTCCGCTCTTGTGAGGTTTGTGCCCGGTACAAAGTTCCTCGTGTTTCACCTACGGGCCTTCTTAAGCCACTACCCGTACCATCTCGTCCTTGGGGGTCTATTTCGATGGACTTTATTGTGGAGTTACCCACCTCCGGCGGTAAGAATACTATTCTGGTGGTAGTGGACCGTCTAACAAAGGCTGCTCATTTTATTCCTTGCAGTGGTCTTCCCTCAGCCACAGAGACAGTGGATCTGGTTATTCAGAATGTTTTCCGGCTGCATGGGGTACCAGATGAGATCATCTCTGACCGGGGAATACAATTTACCTCTAGGTTTTGGAAAGGATTTTGTTCTGCACTCCACATTAATGTTTGCTTGTCTTCTGCATACCATCCTCAGACCAATGGGCAAACCGAACGAACCAATCAAACCTTGGAGCAATATCTACGCTGTTACGTCAGTCATTTGCAGGATGATTGGCTGAAGCTTCTTCCGTTAGCGGAATTCTCGTATAACAACTCACAGAGCAGTTCCACGAAGGTAACGCCTTTTTTCGCCAATTTGGGATATCATCCAAATATTTTGCCTAGGTCTCCGGTTGCTACTTCGGTACCAGCAGTTCAAGACAGAGTGGCAGTGTTGCAACGTAATCTTGAAGTTTTGAAAGACTCCCTGACCGCAGCACAGGAGCGTTACAAGAAGTCGGCTGATAGATTCCGGAAACCGGCACCCATGTATAAGGTAGGAGACTCGGTTTGGTTGTCTACCAAGAATCTAAAATTGGGTGTTCCTTCGCAGAAGCTGGGGCAGAAGTTCATCGGTCCATTCAAGATCACTGGGATTGTGAGCTCTGTTGCTTGTCGGCTGAAGCTGCCACGAACTCTAAAGGTACACGCAGTATTTCATGTTTCTTTATTAACCCCTCTGTGACCTTTGACGTACTATCCCGTCGAGGTGACCTGGGCCTATCTGACCCTTGACGGGATAGTACGTCATAGCCGATCGGCCGCGCTCACGGGGGGAGCGCGGCCGATCGCGGCCGGGTGTCAGCTGCATATCGCAGCTGACATCCGGCACTATGTGCCAGGAGCGGTCACGGACCGCCCCCGGCACATTAACCCCCGGCACACCGCGATCAAACATGATCGCGATGTGCCCGCGATGCAGGGAAGCATCGCGCAGGGAGAGGGCTCCCTGCGGGCTTCCCTGAGCCCCCCGCAGCAACGCGATGTGATCGCGTTGCTGCGAGGGTCTTACCTCCCTCCCTGCCTGCTCCAGACCCGGATCCAAGATGGCCGCGGATCCGGGTCCTGCAGGGAGGGAGGTGGCTTCACAGAAGCCTGCTCAGAGCAGGCACTGTGAAGCAGCCTGCACTTCAATCAGATCGGTGATCTGTCAGAGTGCTATGCAAACTGGCAGATCACCGATCTGTATTGTCACCCCCTGGGGCAAAGTAAAAAAGTAAAAAAAAAAATTTCCAAATGTGTAAAAAAAAATAAAAAAAAATATTCCAAAATAATGAAAAAAAAAAAAAATATTATTCCCATAAATACATTTCTTTACCTAAATATAAAAAAACCAAAACAATAAAAGTACACATATTTAGTATCGCCGCGTCCGTAACGACCCGACCTATAAAACTGGCCCACTCGTTAACCCCTTCAGTAAACACCGTAAGAAAAAAAAAAAAAAAACGAGGCAAAAAACAACGCTTTATTATCATACCGCCGAACAAAAAGTGGAATAACACGCGATCAAAAAGACAGATATAAATAACCATGGTACCGCTGAAAGCGTCATCTTGTCCCGCAAATAACGAGCCACCATACAGCATCATCAGCAGAAAAATAAAAAAGTTATAGTCCTGAGAATAAAGTGATGCAAAAATAATTATTTTTTCCATAAAATAGTTTTTATCGTATAAAAGCGCCAAAACATAAAAAAAATAATATAAATGAGATATCGCTGTAATCGTACTGACCCGAAGAATAAAACTGCTTTATCAATTTTACCAAACGCGGAACGGTATAAACGCCTCCCCCAAAAGAAATTCATGAATAGCTGGTTTTTGGTCATTCTGCCTCACAAAAATCGGAATAAAAAGCGATCAAAAAATGTGACGTGCCCAAAAATGTTACCAATAAAAACGTCAACTCGTCCCGCAAAAAACAAGACCTCACATGACTCTGTGGACCAAAATATGGAAAATTTATAGCTCTCAAAATGTGGTAACGCAAAAAATATTTTTTGCAATAAAAAGCGTCTTTCAGTGTGTGACGGCTGCCAATCATAAAAATCCGCTAAAAAACCCGCTATAAAAGTAAATCAAACCCCCCTTCATCACCCCCTTAGTTAGGGAAAAATAAAAAAAATGTATTTATTTCCATTTTCCCGTTAGGGCTAGGGTTGGGGCTAGGGTTAAGGCTACAGTTAGGGTTGGGGCTAAAGTTAGGGTTAGGGTTGGGGCTAAAGTTACGGTTAGGGTTTAGATTACATTTACGGTTGGGAATAGGGTTGGGATTAGGGTTAGGGGTGTGTCTGGGTTAGAGGTGTGGTTAGGGTTACTGTTGGGATTAGGGTTAGGGGTGTGTTTGGATTAGGGTTTCAGTTATAATTGGGGGGTTTCCACTGTTTCGGCACATCAGGGGCTCTCCAAACGCGACATGGCGTCCGATCTCAATTCCAGCCAATTCTGCGTTGAAAAAGTAAAACAGTGCTCCTTCCCTTCCGAGCTCTCCCGTGTGCCCAAACAGGGGTTTACCCCAACATATGGGGTATCAGCGTACTCAGGACAAATAGAACAACAACCTTTGGGGTCCAATTTCTCCTGTTACCCCTAGGAAAATACAAAACTGGGGGCTAAAAAATAATTTTTGTGGGAAAAAAAAGGATTTTTTATTTTCACGGCTCTGCGTTATAAACTGTAGTGAAACACTTGGGGGTTCAAAGTTCTTACAACACATCTAGATAAGTTCCTTGGGGGGTCTAGTTTCCAAAATGGGGTCACTTGTGCGGGGCTTCTACTGTTTAGGTACATTAGGGGCTCTGCAAACGCAATGTGACGCCTGCAGACCATTCCATCTAAGTCTGCATTCCAAATGGCGCTCCTTCCCTTCCGAGCCCTCCCATGCATCCAAACGGTGGTTCCCCCCACATATGGGGTATCAGCGCACTCAGGACAAATTGGACAACAACTTTTAGGGTCCAATTTCTCCTGTTACCCTCGGGAAAATACAAAACTGGGGGCTGAAAAATAATTTTTGTGGGAAAAAATTTTTGTTTTATTTTTACGGCTCTGCATTATAAACTTCTGTGAAGCCCTTGGTGGGTCAAAGCGCTCACCACACATCTAGATAAGTTCCTTAGGGGGTCTACTTTCCAACATGGTGTCACTTGTGGGGGATTTCTACTGTTTAAGTACATTAGGGGCTCTGCAAACGCAATGTGACGCCTGCAGACCATTCCATCTAAGTCTGCATTCCAAATGGCGCTCCTTCACTTCCGAGCCCTTCCATGCGTCCAAACGGTGGTTTCCTCCCACATATGGGGTATCAGCGCACTCAGGACAAATTGGACAACAACTTTTGGGGTCCAATTTCTCCTGTTACCCTCGGGAAAATACAAAACTGGGGGCTGAAAAATAATTTTTGTGGGAAAAAATTTTTGTTTTATTTTTACGGCTCTGCATTATAAACTTCTGTGAAGCCCTTGGTGGGTCAAAGCGCTCATCACACATCTAGATAAGTTCCTTAGGGGGTCTACTTTCCAACATGGTGTCACTTGTGGGGGGTTTCTACTGTTTAGGTACATTAGGGGCTCTGCAAACGCAATGTGACGCCTGCAGACCATTCCATCTAAGTCTGCATTCCAAATGGCGCTCCTTCCTTTCCGAGCCCTCCCATGCGCCCAAACAGTGGTTCTCCCCACATATGGTATATCATCGCATTCAGGACAACTTGGACAACAGATTTTGGGGTCCAATTTCTCCTGCTACCCTCGGGAAAATACAAAACTGGGGGCTAAAAAAATAATTTTTGTGGGAAAAAATTTTTGTTTTATTTTTACGGCTCTGCATTATTAACTTCTGTGAAGCCCTTGGTGGGTCAAAGCGCTCAAAACACATCTAGATAAGTTCCTTAGGGGGTCTACTTTCCAAAATGGTGTCACTTGTGGGGGGTTTCAATGTTTAGGCACATCAGTGGCTCTCCAAACGCAACATGGCGTCCCATCTCAATTCCTGTCAATTTTGCATTGAAAAGTCAAACGGTGCTACTTCCCTTCCGAGCTCTCCCATGCGCCCAAACAGTGGTTTATCGCCACATATGGGGTATCAGCGTACTCAGGACAAATTGTACAACAACTTTTGGGGTCCAATTTCTTCTCTTACCCTTGGGAAAATAAAAAATTGGGGGCGAAAAATAATTTTTGTGAAAAATATGATTTTTTATTTTTACGGTTCTGCATTATAAACTTCTGTGAAGTACTTGGTGGGTCAAAGTGCTCACCACACCTCTAGATAAGTTCCTTATGGGGTCTACTTTCCAAAATGGTATCACTTGTGGGGGGTTTCAATGTTTAGGCACATCAGGGGCTCCCCAAACGCAACATGGCGTCCCATCTCAATTCCAGTCAATTTTGCATTGAAAAGTCAAATGGCGCTCCTTCGCTTCCGAGCTCTGTCATGCGCCCAAACAGTGGTTTACCCCCACATATGGGGTATCGGCGTACTCAGGACAAATTGTACAACAAATTTTGGGGTCCATTTTCTCCTGTTACCCTTGGTAAAATAAAACAAATTGGAGCTGAAGTAAATTTTTTGTGAAAAAAAGTTAAATGTTCATTTTTATTTAAACATTCCAAAAATTCCTGTGAAGCACCAGAAGGGTTAATAAACTTCTTGAATATGGTTTTGAGCACCTTGAGGGGTGCAGTTTTTAGAATGGTGTCACACATGGGTATTTTCTATCATATAGACCCCTCAAAATGACTTCAAATGAGATGTGGTCCCTAAAAAAAAATGGTGTTGTAAAAATGAGAAATTGCTGGTCAAATTTTAACCCTTATAACTCCCTAACAAAAAAAAATTTTGGTTCCAAAATTGTGCTGATGTAAAGTAGGCATGTGGGAAATGTTACTTATTAAGTATTTTGCATGACATATCTCTGTGATTTAAGGGCATAAAAATTCAAAGTTGGAAAATTGCAAAATTTTCAAAATTTTCGCCAAATTTCCATTTTTTCTGCAAATAAACGCAGGTAATATCAAAGAAATTTTACCACTATCATGAAGTACAATATGTTACGAGAAAACAATGTCAGAATCGCCAAGATCCATTGAAGCGTTCCAGAGTTATAACCTCATAAAGGGACAGTGGTCAGAATTGTAAAAATTGGCCCGGTCATTAACGTGCAAACCACCCTTGGGGGTGAAGGGGTTAAAACCAGTCTCTCTCAACACATTTCAGGGACGTATCGTACCTCCTCCTCCACCAGTGTTGGTTGATGGCGAAGAACAATTTGTTGTACAGGACATTATCGATTCAAGACTTCATAGGAATCGACTTCAGTATCTGGTTAGATGGCAGGGTTATTCTCCTGAAAACGATTCTTGGGAACCAGTAAGTAACATCAATGCTCCCCTGAAGGTTGCTCAATTTCATCGTAGATACCCAGGCAAACCTGGTCCAGGATCGTCCTGAGGCCGTTTCTAGGGGGGGGAGTAATGTCAGTATTCCGGGTTTTCCAAGTTACCTTGTGAATGTTTTTGCCCTTTGTTAAGATGGAGTTTGCTGTTTTTGTCTGCCCTACTTCCTGTTCATTTGTTTAAAACCCGGGTCAGGTGTCAGCCTCACTGCTGGAGTATTCTGCTTGGTTTCTCCATCAGCTCAGCTGCTTGTCTGCTGTACTTCTACCCGTGGCTCTGGACATTCTCTGCCTATGTAAGTTATGCTCTCAGTCTGTTGGCTTGGGAACTTAACCCTTGGTTCTCTCCTCCGGGTAAGAACTCTGTTTGGAACTGTGTTTGGGGCTTTGCTGCTGGACTTAGACTGTGTTTGCTACTTAATCCTTATTTACTCCCCCCGGTGGGAGCTACTGGAAATTACACCAGTATAATTCTTTATGTGAACTTGTTTCTGGACTTACCCGTGTTTATGCCACAACTGAGATAAACTTGTGAACTTGTTTTTGGACTTACCCGTGTTCATTCCACACCTGGGATTAACTTGTGAACTTGTTTCTGGACTTACCCGTGTTCGTCCCACACCTGGGATTAACCTGAGGACTTGTTTCTGGACTTCCCTGTGTTTACTTCATACCCGGATTTGACTCTTTCTGCACCAGCTGTGTTTGGATCTGCACGTCACCCGTCTCACTCACCTTGCCAAGGACTTTGGCCTAAGAACTCTTCTGTTTTGCTGTATATGGCTAAGGGACTTGTTTCATTGCAAGTTATCAGTATATTGTTTGTGTGTTTTTGCTGTGTTACAAATACACTATTTTACACTAAAGAAACCCGTCTCTGTCTGTTCATTGCCCCATGCTACCAGAATCTTAAGAGTTCCTACAATAGTATTACACCAAGCTTCGCTAATTGGTCGCAGACGGCCGAATCCTGTGTATTCAATGTATTATTCTAAAATCTTCATAAATAAACTACATACTGTACATATTCTAGAATACCGATGCGTTAGAATTGGTCTACCATCTAGTATATATATATATACATCATAAATTGATCTTCCATGAATCAATAGTAGTGGAAAATAACAAAAATATCAATAAGCAAAACAAAAATGAATGAAGCGGCATAAGAAGTGTAAACTATACTGGAGATCTGGAAGCCGTCAGCAGTTAGCAATGATAGTGACCCTCAGTGGGGACGTGAGGTGACGTAAGTGGTAGGTTGCCCCAAAATAGGATATACAGCAAAGGAATGTATATTCTAGCTTAATACCGCAAACATGCTAACGCCAATGTCCACTTAGCTGCACCCACACGCCTGGGATTAATAGCCCTCACAGGATATAGCGGTATTAAGCTACAATACACATTCCTTTGCTGTATATCCTATTTTGGGGCAACCTACCACTTACGTCACCTCACGTTCGCACTGAGGGTCACTATCATTGCTAACTGCTGACGGCTTCCAGATCTCCAGTATAGTTTCCACTTCTTATGCTGCTTCGTTCATTTTTGTTTTGCTTATTGATATTTTTTTTATTTATCACTACTATTGATTCATGGAAGATGAATTTATGATGTATATGTATTATACTGCTATATTTTCTTTATTTCTGCTTATTTGTTAGAGTTCTGATGAAGGCCTAAGAATTGGCCGAAACTTCAACTTTTTTGTATGAAGTGGACAATATTTCATTAATAAAATCTCAATCTTATTGCTGCGTCATACAACTTGGGAGGGACGAGTTTATCTGTGATGTCCGGCCTACAACACAGAGGACGGCACTGATCCGTGACAGAGGGCGGCACTGATCCGTGACAGAGGGCGGCACTGATCCGTGACAGAGGGCGGCACTGATCCGTGACAGAGGGCGGCACTGATCCGTGACAGAGGGCGGCACTGATCCGTGACAGAGGGCGGCACTGATCCGTGACAGAGGGCGGCACTGACTTATGACACAGGGCGGCACTGATCCGTGACAGAGGGCGGCACTGATCCGTGACAGAGGGCGGCACTGATCCGTGACAGAGGGCGGCACTGATCCATGACAGAGGGCGGCACTGACTTATGACAGAGGGTGGCACTGACTTATGACAGAGGGCGGCACTGACTTATGACAGAGGGCGGCACTGATCCGTGACAGAGGGCGGCACTGATCCGTGACAGAGAACGGCACTGACCCGTGACAGAGGGCGGCACTGACCCGTGACAGAGGGCGGCACTGACCCGTGACAGAGGGCGGCACTGACCCGTGACAGAGGGCGGCACTGATCAATGACAGAGGGCAGCACTGATCCGTGACAGAGGGCGGCACTGATCCGTGACAGAGGGCGGCACTGACCCGTGACAGAGGGCGGCACTGACCCGTTACAGAGGGCGGCACTGATCCGTGACAGAGGGCGGCACTGATCCGTGACAGAGGGCGGCACTGACCCGTGACAGAGGGCGGCACTGACCCATGACAGAGGGCGGCACTGATCCGTGACAGAGGGCGGCACTGATCCGTGACAGAGGGCGGCACTGATCCGTGACAGAGGGTGGCACTGACCCGTGACAGAGGGCGGCACTGACCCGTGACAGAGGACGGCACTGATCCATGACAGAGGGCGGCACTGATTATGACAGAGGGCGGCACTGACTTATGACAGAGGGCGGCACTGACTTATGACAGAGGGCGGCACTGATCCGTGACAGAGGGCGGCACTGATCCGTGACAGAGGGCGGCACTGATCCGTGACAGAGGGCGGCACTGACCCATGACAGAGGGCGGCACTGACCCGTGACAGAGGGCGGCAGTGATCAATGACAGAGGGCAGCACTGATCAATGACAGAGGGCGGCACTGATCAGTGACAGAGGGCGGCACTGACCCATGACAGAGGGCGGCACTGACCCATGACAGAGGGCGGCACTGACCCATGACAGAGGGCGGCACTGACCCATGACAGAGGGCGGCACTGACCCATGACAGAGGGCGGCACTGACCCGTCACAGAGGGCGGCACTGACCCATGACAGAGGGCGGCACTGACCCATGACAGAGGGCGGCACTGATCCGTGACAGAGGGCGGCACTGATCCGTGACAGAGGGCGGCACTGATCCGTGACAGAGGGCGGCACTGATCCGTGACAGAGGGCGGCACTGATCCGTGACAGAGGGCGGCACTGATCCGTGACAGAGGGCGGCACTGATCCGTGACAGAGGGCGGCACTGACCCGTGACAGAGGACGGCACTGACCCGTGACAGAGGGCGGCACTGTTGTGAATTCTGTTCTCAAACTCCCTCCTGTGGTCATGAATGGTACTTCGGCGAGTTCTGTCCATGGACTCCCTCTGGTGGCTGTGAGTGGAGCTGCTGGTTCTGAGGTTCTTTCCTCAGCTGACCTCGTTTAAATCCTAGGCTGCTGCTCTATTTAACTCCACTCAGATCGTTACTTGATGCCAGCTGTCAATGTCCTAGTACTGGTTCAGATCTCTCTTGGATCTTTCAGATGACCTGTCTACTCCAGCAGAAGCTAAGTCCCTGCTAGCTTATTTATCACTGTTTCCTTGTCCAGCTTGCTTTAATGATCTTGCCTCGCTAGCTGGAAGCTCTGGGATGCAGAGTGGCACCTCCGCACCGTGAGTCGGTGCGGGGGTCTCTTTTGCTCACTCTGCGTGGTTTTTTGTAGATTTTTATGCTGACCGCAAAGATACCTTTTCTATCCTCAGTCTGTTTAGTTTAGTCTGGCCTCCTTTGCTGAAACTTGTTTCATTTCTGTGTTTGTGTTTTCCATCTTAACTCACAGTCAATATTTGTGGGGGCTGCCTTTTTCTTTGGGGAATTTCTCTGAGGCAAGGTAGGCTTATTTTCTATCTTTAGGGGTAGTTAGCTCTTAGGCTGTGAAGAGGCGTCTAGGCAGAGTCAGGTACGCTCCACGGCTACTTCTAGTTGGTTGTGATAGGATTAGGGGCTGCGGTCAGCAGAGCTCCCACTTCCCAGATCTTGTCCTGTATTACTATTTTGCTCATCAGGTCATTCCGGGTGCTCCTAACCACCAGGTCATCATAACAGTACAGCTGGCCCGTAAAGTGTTAATGCATCTCAATAGAGGGATAAGAGAAGTTCTGAGACCATTTTTTTTTTTTCCTCTGCAGCGTGATTTGTCTTTCTTTTCCCCTAAATCTCTGGGTGGTTCAGGACACAGGTGTAGATATGGACATTCAAGGTCTGTCCTCTTGTGTGGATCAACTCACTGCAAGGGTACAAGGCATTCAAGATTATGTAGTTCAGAATCCGATGTTAGAACCCAGAATTCCAATTCCTGATTTGTTTTCTGGGGATAGATCTAAGTTCCTGAATTTCAAAAATAATTGTAGACTGTTTTTTGCTTTGAAACCCCGCTCCTCTGGTGACCCCATTCAGCAAGTAAAAATCATTATTTCTTTGCTACGTGGCGACCCTCAAGACTGAGCATTTTCCCTTGCGTCAGGAGATCCTGCATTGCGTAACGTAGATGCGTTTTTTCTGGCGCTTGGTTTGCTTTATGGGGAACCAGATTCAGTGGATCAGGCAGAGAAAATCTTGCTGGCTTTGTGTCAGGGTCAGGATGAAGCGGAGGTATATTGTCAGAAGTTTAGAAAGTGGTCTGTGCTTACTCACTGGAATGAGTGTGCCCTGGCGGCAATTTTCAGAAAGGGTCTTTCTGAAGCCCTTAAGGATGTTATGGTGGGATTCCCTGCTGGTCTGAATGAGTCTATGTCCTTGGCCATTCAGATCGATCGACGCTTACGTGAGCGCAAAACTGTGCACCATTTGGCGGTATCTTCTGAGCAGAGGCCTGAGCCTATGCAATGTGATAGGACTTTGACCAGAGGTGAACGGCAAGAATACAGACGTCAGAATGGGCTGTGTTTTACTGTGGTGACTCCACTCATGCTATCTCTGATTGTCCTAAGCGCACTAAGCGGTTCGCTAGGTCTGCCACCATTGGTACGGTACAGCCAAAATTTCTTTTGTCCCGTTACTCTGATTTGATCTTTGTCATCCTTTTCTGTTATGGCATTTGTGGATTCAGGCGCTGCCCTGAATTTGATGGACTTGGAGTTTGCCAGGAGCTGTGGGTTTTTTTTGGAGCCCTTGCAGTATCCTATTCCATTGAGAGGAATTGATGCTACGCCTTTGGCCAAGAATAAGCCTCAGTACTGGACTCAGTTGACCATGTGCATGGCTCCTGCACATCAGGAGGATATTCGCTTTTTGGTGTTGCATAATCTGCATGATGTGGTCGTTTTGGGTTTGCCATGGCTACAGGTCCATAATCCAGTATTGGATTGGAAATCAATGTCTGTATCCGGTTGGGGTTGTCAAGGGGTACATGGGGATGCCCCATTGTTGTCTATTTCGTCTTCCCATCCTTCTGAAGTCCCTGAGTTCTTGTCGGATTACCGAGATGTATTTGATGAGCCCAAATCCAGTGCCCTACCTCCTCATAGGGATTGCGATTGTGCTATTAATTTGATTCCTGGTAGTAAGTTTCCGATGGGCCGACTGTTCAATTTGTCTGTGCCAGAACACGCCGCTATGCGGAGTTATATAAAGGAGTCCTTGGAGAAAGGGCATATTCGCCCGTCGTCGTCACCTTTGGGAGCAGGGTTCTTTTTTTGTGGCCAAGAAGGATGGTTCTCTGAGACCTTGTATAGATTACCGCTTTCTCAATAAAATCACCGTCAAATTTCAGTACCCTTTGCCGCTACTGTCTGATTTGTTTGCTCGGATTAAGGGGGCTAGTTGGTTCACTAAGATAGATCTTCGAGGGGCGTATAATCTTGTGCGTATTAAACAGGGCAATGAATGGAAAACAGCATTTAATACGCCCGAGGGCCATTTTGAGTACCTGGTGATGCCATTCGGGCTTTCTAATGCTCCATCTGTGTTTCAGTCCTTTATGCATGACATCTTCCGAAAGTACCTGGATAGATTCATGATTGTATATTTGGATGATAGTTTGGTCTTTTCGGACGATTGGGAGTCTCATGTGCAGCAGGTCAGAATGGTGTTCCAGGTCCTTCGTGCTAATTCCTTGTTTGTGAAGGGGTCTAAATGTCTCTTTGGAGTTCAGAAGGTTTCATTTTTGGGCTTCATTTTTTCCCCTTCTACTATCGAGATGGACCCTGTTAAAGTTCAGGCCATTTATGATTGGACTCAGCCTACTTGTGTGAAGAGCCTTCAGAAATTCCTGGGCTTTGCTAATTTTTACCGTCGCTTCATCGCTAATTTTTCTAGTGTTGTTAAACCATTGACTGATTTGACCAAGAAAGGTACGGATGTGGTCAATTGGTCCTCTGCGGCCGTTGAGGCTTTTCAGGAGTTGAAGCGTCGTTTTTCTTCTGCCCCTGTGTTGTGTCAGCCAGATGTTTCGCTCCCGTTTCAGGTCGAGGTGGATGCTTCTGAGATTGGAGCAGGGGCTGTTTTATCTCAAAGAAGTTCTGATGGCTCTGTGATGAAACCATGTGTTTTCTTTTCCAGAAAGTTTTCGCCTGCTGAGCGCAATTATGATGTGGGCAATCGAGAGTTGTTGGCTATGAAGTGGGCGTTCGAGGAGTGGCGTCATTGGCTTGAAGGAGCCAAGCATCGCGTGGTGGTCTTGACGGATCACAAGAATCTGACTTATCTCGAGTCTACCAAGCGGTTGAATCCTAGACAGGCTCGATGGTCGCTGTTTTTCTCCCGCTTCGATTTTGTGGTTTCGTACCTTCCGGGTTCTAAGAATGTGAAGGCTGATGCCCTTTCAAGGAGTTTTGTGCCTGATTCTCCGGGAGTTCCTGAGTCGGCTGGTATTCTCAAAGAGGGGGTAATTTTGTCTGCCATCTCCCCTGATTTGCGGCGGGTGCTGCAGGAGTTTCAGGCTGCTAGACCTGACCGTTGTCCAGCGGAGAAACTGTTTGTCCCTGATAGATGGACTAGTAGAGTTATCTCTGAGGTTCATTTTTCGGTGTTGGCTGGTCATCCGGGAATCTTTGGTACCAGAGATTTGGTGGCTAGATCTTTTTGGTGGCCTTCCTTGTCACGGGATGTGCGTTCTTTTGTGCAGTCTTGTGGGACTTGTGCTCCGGCTAAGCCCTGCTGTTCTCGTGCCAGTGGGTTGCTTTTGCCCTTGCCAGTCCCGAAAAGGCCCTGGACGCATATTTCCATGAATTTTATTTCAGATCTCCCTGTCTCTCAGAGGATGTCAGTTATCTGGGTGGTTTGTGATCGCTTCTCTAAGATGGTCCATTTGGTACCTTTGCCTAAATTGCCTTCCTCCTCTGATTTGGTTCCATTATTTTTCCAGCACGTTGTTCGTTTGCATGGCATTCCGGAGAACATCGTGTCGGACAGAGGTTCCCAGTTTGTTTCAAGGTTTTGGCGGTCCTTTTGTGCTAAGATGGGCATTGATTTGTCTTTTTCTTCAGCTTTCCATCCTCAGACAAATGGCCAAACCGAACGAACCAATCAGACTTTGGAAACATATCTGAGATGCTTTGTTTCTGCTGATCAGGATGATTGGGTGTCCTTCTTGCCTTTGGCTTAGTTCGCCCTTAATAATCGGGCCAGCTCGGCCACCTTGGTTTCGCCTTATTTCTGTAATTCTGGTTTCCATCCTCGTTTTTCTTCAGGGCAGGTTGAGCCTTCGGACTGTCCTGGTGTGGATTCTGTGGTGGACAGGTTGCAGCAAATTTGGACTCAAGTGGTGGACAATTTGACATTGTCCCAGGAGAAGGCTCAACGTTTCGCTAACCGCCGTCGCTGTGTTGGTCCCCGACTTCGTGTTGGGGATTTGGTTTGGTTGTCGTCTCGTTATGTTCCTATGAAGGTTTCGTCTCCTAAGTTTAAGCCTCGTTTCATTGGTCCTTATAAGATTTTTGAGATTCTTAATCCGGCGTCATTTCGTTTGGACCTTCCGGCTTCTTTCGCCATCCATAATGTGTTCCATAGGTCGTTATTGTGGAGATATGTGGCTCCTATGGTTCCCTCCGTTGACCCTCCTGCCCCGCTGTTGGTTGAGGGGGAGTTGGAGTATGTGGTGGAGAAGATTTTAGATTCTCGTATTTCGAGACGGAAACTTCAGTACCTGGTCAAGTGGAAAGGTTATGATCAGGAGGATAATTCCTGGGTTGTTGCCTCTGATGTTCACGCTGCCGATCTAGTTCGTGCCTTTCATTTGGCTCGTCCTGATCGGCCTGGGGGCTCTGGTGAGGGTTCGGTGACCCCTCCTCAAGGGGGGGGTACTGTTGTGAATTCTGTTCTCGAACTCCCTCCTGTGGTCATGAATGGTACTTCGGCGAGTTCTGTCCATGGACTCCCTCTGGTGGCTGTGAGTGGAGCTGCTGGTTCTGAGGTTCTTTCCTCAGCTGACCTCGTTTAAATCCTAGGCTGCTGCTCTATTTAACTCCACTCAGATCGTTACTTGATGCCAGCTGTCAATGTCCTAGTACTGGTTCAGATCTCTCTTGGATCTTTCAGATGACCTGTCTACTCCAGCAGAAGCTAAGTCCCTGCTAGCTTATTTGTTTATCACTGTTTCCTTGTCCAGCTTGCTTTAATGATTTTGCCTCGCTAGCTGGAAGCTGTGGGATGCAGAGTGGCACCTCCGCACCGTGAGTCGGTGCGGGGGTCTCTTTTGCTCACTCTGCGTGTTTTTTTGAAGATTTTTATGCTGACCGCAAAGATACCTTTTCTATCCTCAGTCTGTTTAGTTTAGTCTGGCCTCCTTTGCTGAAACTTGTTTCATTTCTGTGTTTGTGTTTTCCATCTTAACTCACAGTCAATATTTGTGGGGGCTGCCTTTTTCTTTGGGGAATTTCTCTGAGGCAAGGTAGGCTTATTTTCTATCTTTAGGGGTAGTTAGCTCTTAGGCTGTGAAGAGGCGTCTAGGCAGAGTCAGGTACGCTCCACGGCTATTTCTAGTTGGTTGTGATAGGATTAGGGGCTGCGGTCAGCAGAGCTCCCACTTCCCAGAGCTTGTCCTGTATTACTATTTTGCTCATCAGGTCATTCCGGGTGCTCCTAACCACCAGGTCACCATAACAGGCACTGACCCGTGACAGAGGGCAGCACTGACCCATGACAGAGGGCGGCACTGATCTGTGACAGAGGGCGGCACTGATCCGTGACAGAGGGCGGCACTGACCCGTGACAGAGGGCGGCACTGACCCGTGACAGAGGGCGGCACTGACCCGTGACAGAGGGCGACACTGATCCGTGACACAGGGCGGCACTGACCCGTGACAGAGGGCGGCACTGACCCGTGACAGAGGGCGGCACTGACCCGTGACAGAGGGCGGCACTGACCCGTGACAGAGGGCGGCTCTGACCCGTGACAGAGGGCGGCACTGATCCGTGACACAGGGCGGCACTGACCCGTGACACAGGGCGGCACTGATCCGTGAGAGGGCGGCACTGACCCGTGACACAGGGCGGCACTGATCCGTGACACAGGTCGACACTGACCCGTGACACAGGGCGGCACTGACCCGTGACAGAGGGCGGCACTGATCTGTGACAGAGGGCGGCACTGATCCGTGACAGAGGGCGGCACTGACCCGTGACAGAGGGCGGCACTGACCCGTGACAGAGGGCGGCACTGACCCGTGACAGATGGCGGCACTGACCCGTGACAGAGGGCGGCACTGATGCGTGACAGAGGGCGGCACTGACCCGTGACAGAGGGCGGCACTGACCCGTGACAGAGGGCGGCACTGACCCGTGACAGAGGGCGGCACTGACCCGTGACAGAGGGCGGCACTGACCCGTGACAGAGGGCGGCACTGACCCGTGACAGAGGGCGGCACTGACCCGTGACAGAGGGCGGCACTGACCCGTGACAGAGGGCGGCACTGACCCGTGACACAGGGCGGCACTGACCCGTGACAGAGGGCGGCACTGACCCGTGACAGAGGGCGGCACTGAACCGTGACAGAGGGCGGCACTGAACCGTGACAGAGGGCGGCACTGACCCGTGACAGAGGGCGGCACTGACCCGTGACAGAGGGCGGCACTGACCCGTGACAGAGGGCGGCACTGATCCGTGACACAGGGCGGCACTGACCCGTGACAGAGGGCGGCACTGAACCGTGACAGAGGGCGGCACTGACCCGTGACACAGGGCGGCACTGATCCGTGACACAGGGCGGCACTGACCCGTGACACAGGGCGGCACTGACCCGTGACACAGGGCGGCACTGATCCGTGACAGAGGGCGGCACTGACCCGTGACAGAGGGCGGCACTGACCCGTGACAGAGGGCGGCACTGACCCGTGACAGAGGACGGCACTGATCCCTGACAGAGGGCGGCACTGACCCGTGACAGAGGACGGCACTGATCCCTGACAGAGGGCGGCACTGACCCGTGACAGAGGGCGGCACTGACCCGTGACAGAGGGCGGCACTGACCCGTGACAGAGGGCGGCACTGATCCGTGACAGAAGGCGGCACTGACCCGTGACAGAGGGCGGCACTGATCCGTGACAGAGGGCGGCACTGACCCGTGACAGAGGGCGGCACTGACCCGTGACAGAAGGAGGCACTGATCCGTGACAGAGGGCGGCACTGACCCGTGACACAGGGCGGCACTGACCCGTGACACAGGGCGGCGCTGATCCGTGACAGAGGGCGGCACTGACCCGTGACAGAGGGCGGCACTGATCCGTGACAGAGGGCGGCACTGACCCGTGACAGAGGACGGCACTGACCCGTGACAGAGGGCGGCACTGACCCGTGACAGAGGGCGGCACTGACCCGTGACAGAGGGAAGGCTTTGCCCACACTAGAGATGGCCGCAGCGCACCACTTCCCCCGCCCACACAAGACACACTGAGGGCGGTACCATAAGGTCACGTGTGCCGTCAGCCATTAGCTGATAGGGAAAGGAGGCTGCGGACGTGGCAGTGACGCAGAAGTCGCCAGAGCGGGGAGGAGAGGGTGGAACTACATTTCCCGGCATGCAGCGCGAAACCTCGGGTCGTGACGTCATTACTGTTGTGTTGGAACCCGGAAAAGAGGAACAGAAAGGAAAGAGAAGAGAGAAACTGAGGAGCCGCCGCCGAGAGCAGAGAGAGAGAGAGCAGAGAGCCGGGGCCGCCGGGAGGTGAGAGCGTCAGGCTCTGCCCGCCCCCCGTACATGTCACCCCACTTCTCAGATACCTGGGAGCCCCGCAGTGTCCTTAGCCCCGCCCCCTCATTACCATATCCCACCAGGCGGCTGTAATTAGCGTAGGAGGCTCCTCCCACCTCACTGGCCCCATCTCGCCCCTTCCCCCGTCTTACCCCCTAGCCCCCTGTCTCCGAATAAACCCTCCCCCATCTTTAACCCTTTCACTTCCTCCAACTCATCTCTTGCCGCCCTGGGCATCTTCCTTGCCCCTTCTTCCCACTGTTCTCCCTTTTTCTCCCCCTTCCCCCTTCTCCCCCTTCTTCCCCCTTTTTCCTCCCACTTCTTCCCCCCTTTTCATCTCCCTTTTCCTCCCTTTTCTCCCCCTTCCCCCTTTTTCCTCCCCCTTCTTTCCCCCTTTTCCTCCCCCTTCCCCCCCTTTTCATCTCCCTTTTCCTCCCCCTTCTTCCCCCTTTTGCTCTCTTTTCTCCCCCTTCCCCCCTTTTCATCTCCCTTTTCCTCCCCCTTCTTCCCCCTTTTCATCTCCCTTTTCCTCCCCCTTCTTCCCCCTTTTCATCTCCCTTTTCCTCCCCCTTCTTCCCCCTTTTCATCTCCCTTTTCCTCCCCCTTCTTCCCCCTTTTCCTCCCTTTTCTCCCCCTTCCCCCTTTTTCCCTCCCCCTTCTTCCCCCCTTTTTTCTTCCCCTTCTTCCCCCCTTTTCATCTCCCTTTTCCTCCCCCCTTCTTCCCCCTTTTCCTCCCTTTTTCTGCCCCTTCCCCCTTTTTCCTCCCCCTTCTTTCCCCTTTTTGTCTTCCCCTTTCCCCTTTCGTCTTCCCCTTCCACTTTTGTCTTCCTTTCCCTCCTTTTGTCTTCCTTTTCCCACCTTTTGTCTTCCTTTCCCCCACCTTTTGTCCTCCTTTTCCCCCCCTTTTGTCCTCCTTTTCCCCCCCTTTTGTCCTCCTTTTCCCCCCCTTTTGTCCTCCTTTTCCCCCCCTTTTGTCCTCCTTTTCGCCCCCTTTTGTCCTCCTTTTCCCCATTTTGTCCTCCCTTTTCCCCATTTTGTCCTCCCTTTTCCCCATTTTGTCCTCCTTTTTTTCCCCATTTTGTCCTCCTTTTTTTCCCCATTTTGTCCTCCTTTTTTCCCCATTTTGTCCTCCTTTTCCCCCCATTTTGTCCTCCTTTTTCCCCCCATTTTGTCCTCCTTTTTCCCCCCATTTTGTCCTCCTTTTTCCCCCCATTTTGTCCTCTTTTTCCCCCCCATTTTTGTCCTCCTTTTTCCCCCCATTTTGTCCTCCTTTTTCCCCCCATTTTGTCCTCCTTTCCCCCCCTTTTGTCATCCTTTTTCCTCCCTTTTGTCCTCCTTTCCCCCCTTTTGTCCTCCTCTTTTTTTCCCCCTTTTGTCCTTTTTCCCCCCTTTTGTCATCCTTTTTCCCCCCTTTTGTCATCCTTTTTTCCCCCTTTTGTCATCCTTTTTTCCCCCTTTTGTCCTCCTTTTCCCCCCTTTTGTCCTCCTCTTTTTTCCCCCTTTTGTCCTTTTTTCCTCCTTTTCCCCTCCTTTTCCCCTCCTTTTCCCCTCCTTTTCCCCTCCTTTTCCCCTCCTTTTCCCCTCCTTTTCCCCTCCTTTTCCCCTCCTTTTCCCCTCCTTTTCCCCTCCTTTTCCCCTCCTTTTCCCCTCCTTTTCCCCTCCTTTTCCCCTCCTTTTCCCCTCCTTTTCCCCTCCTTTTCCCCTCCTTTTCCCCTCCTTTTCCCCTCCTTTTCCCCTCCTTTTCCCCTCCTTTTCCCCCCTTTTGTCCTCCTTTTCCCCCCTTTTCCCCCCCTTTTGTCCTCCTATCCCCCCTTTTGTCCTGTCCCCCCTTTTGTCCTCCTTTTTTCCTCCTTTCCCCCCCTTTTGTCCTCCTTCCCCCCCCCTCTTGTCCTCCTTCTCCCCCCTCTTGTCCTCCTGTCCCCCCTTTTGTCCTCCTGTCCCCCCTTTTGTCCTCCTGTCCCCCCTTTTGTCCTCCTGTCCCCCCTTTTGTCCTCCTTTTTTCCTCCTTTTCTCCCCCTTTTGTCCTCCCGTCCCCCCTTTTGTCCTCCCGTCCCCCCTTTTGTCCTCCCGTCCCCCCTTTTGTCCTCCCGTCCCCCCTTTTGTCCTCCCGTCCCCTTTTTGTCCTCCCGTCCCCCCTTTTGTCCTCCCGTCCCCCCTTTTGTCCTCCCGTCCCCCCTTTTGTCCTCCCGTCCCCCCTTTTGTCCTCCCGTCCCCCCTTTTGTCCTCCCGTCCCCCCTTTTGTCCTCCCGTCCCCCCTTTTGTCCTCCCGTCCCCCCTTTTGTCCTCCCGTCCCCCCTTTTGTCCTCCCGTCCCCCCTTTTGTCCTCCCGTCCCCCCTTTTGTCCTCCCGTCCCCCCTTTTGTCCTCCCGTCCCCCCTTTTGTCCTCCCGTCCCCCCTTTTGTCCTCCCGTCCCCCCTTTTGTCCTCCCGTCCCCCCTTTTGTCCTCCCGTCCCCCCTTTTGTCCTCCCGTCCCCCCTTTTGTCCTCCCGTCCCCCCTTTTGTCCTCCCGTCCCCCCTTTTGTCCTCCCGTCCCCCCTTTTGTCCTCCCGTCCCCCCTTTTGTCCTCCCGTCCCCCCTTTTGTCCTCCCGTCCCCCCTTTTCCCCTCCTTTTCCCCTCCTTTTCCCCTCCTTTTCCCCTCCTTTTCCCCTCCTTTTCCCCTCCTTTTCCCCTCCTTTTCCCCTCCTTTTCCCCTCCTTTTCCCCTCCTTTTCCCATCCTTTTCTCCTCCTTTTCCCCCCTTTTGTCCTCCTTTTTCCCCCCCTTTTGTCCTCCTATCCCCCCTTTTGTCCTCCTATCCCCCCTTTTGTCCTCCTATCCCCCCTTTTGTCCTCCTATTCCCCCCTTTTGTCCTCCTATTCCCCCCTTTTGTCCTCCTATTCCCCCCTTTTGTCCTCCTTTTTCCCCCCCTTTTGTCCTCCTATCCCCCCTTTTGTCCTCCTATCCCCCCTTTTGTCCTCCTATCCCCCCTTTTGTCCTCCTATTCCCCCCTTTTGTCCTCCTATTCCCCCCTTTTGTCCTCCTTTTCCCCCCTTTTGTCCTCCTTTTCCCCCTTTTGTCCTCCTTTTTCCCCCTTTTGTCCTCCTTTTTCCCCCTTTTGTCCTCCTTTTTCCCCCTTTTGTCCTCCTTTTTCCCCCTTTTGTCCTCCTTTTTCCCCCTTTTGTCCTCCTTTCCCCCCCTTTTGTCCTCCTTTCCCCCCCTTTTGTCCTCCTTTTCCCCCTCTTTTGTCCTCCTTTTCCCCCTCTTTTGTCCTCCTTTTCCCCCCCTTTTGTCCTCCTTTTCCCCCCCTTTTGTCCTCCTTTTCCCACCCTTTTTACCTCCTTCCCCCCTTTTGTCCTCCTTTTTCCCCCCTTTTGTCCTCCTTTTTCCCCCCTTTTGTCCTCATTTCCCACCATTTTGTCCTTTTTGTCCTCCTTTCCCCCCCTTTTGTCCTCCTTTCCCCCCTTTTGTCCTCTTTTCCCCCCCTTTTGTCCTCCCTGTCCCCCCTTTTGTCCTCCTGTCCCCCCTTTTGTCCTCCTGTCCCCCCTTTTGTCCTCCTGTCCCCCCTTTTGTCCTCCTGTCCCCCCTTTTGTCCTCCTGTCCCCCCTTTTGTCCTCCTGTCCCCCCTTTTGTCCTCCTGTCCCCCCTTTTGTCCTCCTTTTTTCCTCCTTTTCTCCCCCTTTTGTCCTCCTGTCCCCCCTTTTGTCCTCCTGTCCCCCCTTTTGTCCTCCTGTCCCCCCTTTTGTCCTCCTGTCCCCCCTTTTGTCCTCCTTTTCCCCCCCTTTTGTCCTCCTTCCCCCCCTTTTTTCCTCCTTCCCCCCTTTTATCCTCCTTCCCCCCCTTTTGTCCTCCTTCCCCCCCCCCCTTTTGTCCTCCTTCCCCCCCCCTTTTGTCCTCCTTCCCCCCCCTTTTGTCCTCCTGTCCCCCCTTTTGTCCTCCTGTCCCCCCTTTTGTCCTCCTGTCCCCCCTTTTGTCCTCCTGTCCCCCCTTTTGTCCTCCTGTCCCCCCTTTTGTCCTCCTGTCCCCCCTTTTGTCCTCTTGTCCCCCCTTTTGTCCTCCTTTTTTCCTCCTTTTCTCCCCCTTTTGTCCTCCTGTCCCCCCTTTTGTCCTCCTGTCCCCCCTTTTGTCCTCCTGTCCCCCCTTTTGTCCTCCTGTCCCCCCTTTTGTCCTCCTGTCCCCCCTTTTGTCCTCCTTTTCCCCCCCTTTTGTCCTCCTTCCCCCCCTTTTTTCCTCCTTCCCCCCTTTTATCCTCCTTCCCCCCCTTTTGTCCTCCTTCCCCCCCCTTTTGTCCTCCTTCCCCCCCCCTTTTGTCCTCCTTCCCCCCCCCTTTTGTCCTCCTGTCCCCCCTTTTGTCCTCCTGTCCCCCCTTTTGTCCTCCTGTCCCCCCTTTTGTCCTCCTGTCCCCCCTTTTGTCCTCCTTTTTCCTCCTTTTCCCCCCCTTTTGTCCTCCTTCCCCCTTTTTTTCCTCCTTCCCCCCCTTTTGTCCTCCCGTCCCCCCTTTTGTCCTCCCGTCCCCCCTTTTGTCCTCCCGTCCCCCCTTTTGTCCTCCCGTCCCCCCTTTTGTCCTCCCGTCCCCCCTTTTGTCCTCCCGTCCCCCCTTTTGTCCTCCCGTCCCCCCTTTTGTCCCCCCTTTTGTCCTCCCGTCCCCCCTTTTGTCCATCGTCCCCCCTTTTGTCCTCCCGTCCCCCCTTTTGTCCTCCCGTCCCCCCTTTTGTCCTCCCGCCCCCCCTTTTGTCCTCCCGCCCCCCCTTTTGTCCTCCCGTCCCCCCTTTTGTCCTCCCGTCCCCCTTTTGTCCTCCTTTCCCCCCCTTTTGTCCTCCTTTCCCCCCCTTTTGTCCTCCTTTCCCCCCCTTTTGTCCTCCTTTCCCCCCCTTTTGTCCTCCTTTCCCCCCCTTTTGTCCTCCTTTCCCCCCTTTTGTCCTCCTTTTTTCTTCCGTTTTGTCCTCCTTTTTCTTCCCTTTTGTCCTCCTTTTTTCTTCCCTTTTGTCCTCCTTTTTTCTTCCCTTTTGTCCTCCTTTTTTCTACCCTTTTGTCCTCCTTTTTTCCTCCCTTTTGTCCTCCTTTTTTCCTCCCTTTTGTGTCTCCTTTTTTCCTCCCTTTTGTGTCTCCTTTTTTCCTCCCTTTTGTGTCTCCTTTTTTCCTCCCTTTTGTTCTCCTTTTTTCCTCCCTTTTGTCCTCCCCATTATTATTATTTATTATTATAGCGCCATTTATTCCATGGCGCTTTACATGTGAGGAGGGGTGTACATAATAACAACAAGTACAATAATCTTAAGTCACAACTGGTACAGGAGGTGAGAGGACCCTGCCCGTGAGGGCTCACAATCTACAGGGGATGGGTGAGGATACAGTAGGTGAGGATAGAGCTGGTCATGCAGTGGTTTGGTCGATCGGTGGTTACTGCAGGTTGTAGGCTTGTCGGAAGAGGTGGATCTTCAGGTTCTTTTTGAAGGTTTCGATGGTAGGCGAGAGTCTGATATGTTGTGGTAGAGGGTTCCAGAGTAGGGGTGATGAGCGAGAGAAATCTTGTATACGATTGTGGGAAGAGGAGATAAGAGGGGAGTAGAGAAGGAGATCTTGTGAGGATCGGAGGTTGTGTGTAGGTAAGTACCGGGAGACGAGGTCACAGATGTATGTATGGAGGAGACAGGTTGTGGAAAGGGTTTGGATACGTGGCTTGAAAGAGAGATTAGTGTCAAGGATTACCTCAAGGCACGGAGCATGCCCCTTTGTCTTTCCCTTCCCCCTTGGGTCTCCCCTCCTTGCGCCCCCCCTTCCTCTCCTCGTTGGCCTTCCCTCTATCAGCCTCCCCTCTACCCCCTCTCCCCTCTTCTATCGTTCTCCCCCTCTCCCCTCTTCTATCAACCCTCCTCATCTCCCCTCCCCTCCTCCATCGAAACCCCCTCCCCTCCTCTATTGTCTCCCCCCTTTTCTTCCTGTGGCTGCTCTCCCCTCCCCTCCTCTATCGGCCCCCGTCTCCCCCTTTTTCGTCCTGTGGCTGCTCGCCCCTCCCCGTCGCCCCCCCCCTCCTGTATTAACCCCCATCTCCTCCCCTTTTCTTCCTGTGGCTGCTCCCCCCCTCCCCTCCTCTATCGGCCCCCGTCTCCCCCTTTTTCGTTCTGTGGCTGCTCGCCCCTCCTCCTTGGCTGTTTCTTCTGGGTGTGGTGACTTTCTTTCTGCCGTTTGTAGATGTCGCTCTTTGGAGAACTGGAGGCGATGGAGGCTAAGGATTTGCTGGATGATCTGCTGGACGATCTCTTCCCAGCAGTCTGTGCGGACAGTGATCAAGAGGTGGGGGTATGGGGCCCTCTGGATGCTGAGGTGAGGGGGGTCCTGTGACTGTGCGTTGTCCTTTCCAACCCTGCTGTATGTCGGGGTGCAGCAAGAAAGTGCCGGGGAGGCGTCTGTGCATGCAAGACTGCTTTGTGTGGGTGTTAGGGAGGCGCTCTACAGTGTGTGAACAAGCAGGAGGCTGAACTGTGAATGCCAGGATGGAGTAGGTCTGCGCTGTGCGTGTCGGAGTGGAGAGACTCTGCATGGCAGGTCGGCGCTGTGAGTATCGGAGTGGAGAAGCTCTGCATGGCAGGTTGGTGCTGTGAATGTCGGAGTGGAGAGGATGTGTATGGCAGGTTGGCGCTGTGAATATCGGAGTGGAGAGGCTCTGCATGGCAGGTCGGCGCTGTGAATGTCGGAGTGGAGAGGCTCTGCATGGCAGGTCGGCGCTGTGCATGTCGGAGTGGAGAGGCTCTGCATGGCAGGTTGGCGCTGTGAGTATCGGAGTGGAGAAGCTCTGCATGGCAGGTTGGTGCTGTGAGTGTCGGAGTGGAGAGGATGTGCATGGCAGGTTGGCGCTGTGAATGTCGGAGTGGAGAGGCTCTGCATGGCAGGTTGGCGCTGTGAATATCGGAGTGGAGAGGCTCTGCATGGCAGGTCGGCGCTGTGCATGTCGGAGTGGAGAGGCTCTGCATGGCAGGTTGGCGCTGTGAGTGTCGGAGTGGAGAGGATGTGCATGGCAGGTTGGTGCTGTGAATGTCGGAGTGGAGAGGATGTGCATGGCAGGTTGGCGCTGTGAATATCGGAGTGGAGAGGCTCCTCATGGCAGGTCGGCGCTGTGAATGTCGGAGTGGAGAGGCTCTGCATGGCAGGTCGGCGCTGTGCATGTCGGAGTGGAGAGGCTCTGCATGGCAGGTTGGCGCTGTGCATGTCGGAGTGGAGAGGCTCTGCATGGCAGGTCGGCGCTGTGCATGTCGGAGTGGAGAGGCTCTGCATGGCAGGTCGGCGCTGTGAGTATCGGAGTGGAGAAGCTCTGCATGGCAGGTTGGTGCTGTGAATGTCGGAGTGGAGAGGCTCTGCATGGCAGGTTGGTGCTGTGAATGTCGGAGTGGAGAGGATGTGCATGGCAGGTTGGCGCTGTGAATATCGGAGTGGAGAGGCTGCATGGCAGGTCGGCGCTGTGCATGTCGGAGTGGAGAGGCTCTGCATGGCAGGTTGGCGCTGTGAGTGTCGGAGTGGAGAGGATGTGCATGGCAGGTTGGCGCTGTGAATGTCGGAGTGGAGAGGCTCTGCATGGCAGGTCGGCGCTGTGCATGTCGGAGTGGAGAGGCTCTGCATGGCAGGTCGGCGCTGTGCATGTCGGAGTGGAGAGGCTCTGCATGGCAGGTCGGCGCTGTGCATGTCGGAGTGGAGAAGCTCTGCATGGCAGGTCAGCGCTGTGAATGTCGGAGTGGAGAGGCTCTGCATGGCAGGTCAGCGCTGTGAATGTCTTAGTGGAGAGGCTGTGCATGGCAGGTTGGCGCTGTGAGTGTCAGAGTGGAGAGGATGTGCATAGCAGGTCGGCGCTGTGCATGTCGGAGTGGAGAGGCTCTGCATGGCAGGTCAGCGCTGTGAATGTCGGAGTGGAGAGGCTCTGCATGGCAGGTTGGCGCTCTGAATGTCGGAGTGGAGAGGCTCTGCATGGCAGGTTGGCGCTGTGAGTGTCGGAGTGGAGAGGCTCTGCATGGCAGGTCGACGTTGTGCATGTCGGAGTGGAGAGGCTCTGCATGGCAGGTTAGCGCTGTGCATGTTGGAGTGGAGAGGCTCTGCAAGCTATGGAGATTTTGACTAAGTACCTGCGGTCATATCCCAGGTGTTGAGTGACACAGCGGTGGACAGCTTCCTGTGTGAGCTCCTCTGCAGTCCGCTGGATGAAGGTCCAAGTTCTCCCCTGACCAGTGACAGTGGAATATCGGAAGGGCAGGCAGCAGTTCCGTCTCCTGGTGTTTGGGAGCAAAGTCCACCGGGCAGCCCCAACATTGTACAGGCTGAACACAACTACTCCATGCTACAGGAGATTGATCTGGACACCCTGCAGAGCGTGAGGTCGGAAACCTGTGATGGTGATGTGTTCATAGATCTGGGTAGGTTCTCAGCAAATATACAGAAACATGGAGTCTTCTGGTTCCATCTGTAATCTCCCACCATATGGCCTCCACTTAACCATTTTTCTTTTGCTATCCATGACTCCCTGCTGTCAGATTCACCTCTTGATATCTGTCCTGTCCTCTCCTGATATCTTTCCCTCAGAAGTTCTCACCATCTGCTGATATCTGATCTGTCCTCTCCTGATATCCTTCCCTCAGAAGTTCTCACCATCTGCTGATATCTGACCTGTCCTCTCCTGATATCTTTCCCTCAGAAGTTCTCACCATCTGCTGATATCTGATCTGTCCTCTCCTGATCTCCTTCCCTCAGAAGTTCTCACCATCTGCTGATATCTGATCTGTCCTCTCCTGATATCCTTCCCTCAGAAGTTCTCACCATCTGCTGATATCTGACCTGTCCTCTCCTGATATCTTTCCCTCAGAAGTTCTCACCATCTGCTGATATCTGATCTGTCCTCTCCTGATATCCTTCCCTCAGAAGTTCTCACCATCTGCTGATATCTGACCTGTCCTCTCCTGATCTCCTTCCCTCAGAAGTTCTCACCATCTGCTGATATCTGATCTGTCCTCTCCTGATATCCTTCCCTCAGAATTTCTCACCATCTGCTGATATCCGATCTGTCCTCTCCTGATATCCTTCCCTCAGAAGTTCTCACCATCTGCTATCTGACCTGTCCTCTCCTGATATCCTTCCCTCAGAAGTTCTCACCATCTGCTGATATCTGACCTGTCCTCTCCTGATATCTTTCCCTCAGAAGTTCTCACCATCTGCTGATATCTGATCTGTCCTCTCCTGATATCCTTCCCTCAGAAGTTCTCACCATCTGCTGATATCTGACCTGTCCTCTCCTGATCTCCTTCCCTCAGAAGTTCTCACCATCTCTTGATCTGACCTGTCCTCTCCTGATCTCCTTCCCTCAGAAGTTCTCACCATCTCCTGATACCTGACCTGTCCTCTCATGATCTCCTTCCCTCAGAAGTTCTCACCATCTCCTGACATCTGACGTGTCCTCTCCTGATCTCCTTCCCTCAGAAGTTCTCACCATCTCCTGATATCCTTCCCTCATATGTTCTTCTCATCTCTTCATATCCATCTGGGCTTGCAGTGTTTTGTTGTACAGTGTTCCTGCTGTCTCGTCTTGATGCTATGTTGCCCTATTTGTCTCCTGCAGATGTGTGTGTGGAGCAGTCGCATCTCGAGCTGATGGACCCGGTTAGTCTTTATATGGAGGAGGAGGAAGAGGATGAGGACCAGTACCAGACGGATCAGGTGAGCTATGGACAGCAGCTCGCGGGCAGATATCCTCTGCATGCTCTGTCCTGTAGGTGCTACGTCCTGCTCTTTTTGACAGGTTCTGCAGCTGACGGAGGAGGAATCTCGGCTGCTGGGGAAGGAAGGAGTCTCGTTACCGCAGCATCTGCCCCTCACCAAGGTAATGATGGCTGTAATATCTGACTGCTCCATGTGTAGTCAGATAATATCAGTCCTGGTGATGTGAGGCAGGAAATGATTGTCATTGGTTGGCTAGGCGGAGGAGCGTGCTCTGAAACGTGTGCGTAGAAAGATCCGGAACAAGCGCTCTGCACAGGAGAGCAGGAAGAAGAAGAAGGAATATGTGGACGGGCTGGAGAACAGGTCAGTGTTTATAATATACTGTAGAATCCTCTACGCTATAGGGTTACCTGTGTATACAGTGGGTATGGAAAGTATTCAGACCCCTTTAAATTTTTCACTCTGTTTCATTGCAGCTATTTGGTTTAGTTTGCAGTACATTCTCATTAATATACACTCCGCACCCCATCTTAACTGAAAAAAACAGAAATGTAGAAATTTTTGCAAATTTATTAAAAAACAAAACTTGAACTATCCCATGGTCATAAGTCTTCAGACCCTTTGCTCAGTATTGAGGAGAAGCACCTTTTGAGCTAGTACAGCCATGAGTCTTCTTGGGAATGATACAAGTTTTTCACCCCTGGATTTGGGGATCCTCTGCCATTCTTCCTTGCAGATACTCTCCAGTTCTGTCAGGTTGGATGGTGCACGTTGGTGGACGCCATTTTCAGGTCTCTCCAGAAATGCTCAGTTGGGTTTAGGTCAGGGCTCTGGCTGGGCCGGTCAGGAATGGTCACAGAGTTGTCCTGAAGCCGCTCCTTTGTTACTTTAGCTGTGTGCTTAGGATCGTTGTCTTGTTGGAAGGTGAACCTTTGGCCAAGTCTGAGGTCCAGAGCATTCTGGAAGAGGTTTTCTTCCAGGATATCTTTGTACTTGTTAGAATCTACAGAAAAGGAATGGCACTAGGACCACATGAATCACAGCACGCAGACTTTCAATCACATCTCTCCATGCGGGTGCAGTCGGTGTGGAACAACTGGGTTTATGGTGCTCAGCTATGCATTCAAGAATTGCAGTGCATCATTCCAAAAGTTAATTGTAAGAAAAATAGCGGCACTCACCAGTTGGCTGATCCACAATGTTTAATCCATGTGCAGGTTAATACAAACACATCTTGGAAAGTGCAGAGGGTGCGGGGAGTGCAGAGGGACGACGGCCGTTTCGTGCGATTAGCAAACGGCCGTCGTCCCTCTGCACTCCACGCACCCTCTGCACTTTCCAAGATGTGTTTGTATTAACCTGCACATGGATTAAACATTGTGGATCAGCCAACTGGTGAGTGCCGCTATTTTTCTTACAATTAACTTTTGGAATGATGCACTGCTATCTTTGTACTTGGCTGCATTCATGTTTACTTCAATGACAACCAGTCGTCCTGTCCCTGCAGCTGAAAAACACCCGCATAGCATGATGCTGCCTCCTGTTGTGAATTCCGTTCTCGAACTCCCTCCTGTGGTCATGAATGGTACTTCGGCGAGTTCTGTCCGTGGACTCCCTCTGGTGGCTGTGAGTGGAGCTGCTGGTTCTGAGATTCCTTCCCCAGCTGTCCTCGTTTAGGGCTAGGCTGGCTTCTCTATTTAACTCCACTCAGATGGTTACTCCATGCCAGCTGTCAATGTCCCAGTACTGGTTCAGATCTCTCTTGGATCTTTCTGATGACCTGTCTACTCCAGCAGAAGCTAAGTCCCTGCTAGTTTATTTGTTGTTCACTGTTTTCTAGTCCAGCTTGCTATTATGATATTGCCTTGCTAGCTGGAAGCTCTGGGATGCAGAGTGGCACCTCCGCACCGTGAGTCGGTGCGGGGGTCTTTTTGCACACTCTGCGTGGTTTTTTGTAGATTTTTGTGCTGACCGCAAAGATACCTTTTCTATCCTCAGTCTGTTTAGTGAAGTCTGGCCTCCTTTGCTGAAACCTGTTTCATTCCTGTGTTTGTGACTTTCATCTTAACTCACAGTCAATATTTGTGGGGGGCTGCCTTTTCCTTTGGGGAATTTCTCTGAGGCAAGGTAGGCTTTATTTCCTATCTTTAGGGGTAGTTAGCTCTTAGGCTGTGAAGAGGCGTCTAGGCAGAGTTAGGTACGCTCCACGGCTATTTCTAGTGTGTGTGATAGGATTAGGGGTTGCGGTCAGCAGAGCTCCCACTTCCCAGAGCTTGTCCTGTGTTAGTTTAACCATCAGGTAATTCCGGGTGCTCCTAACCACCAGGTCCATAACAGTCTCCACCATGTTTCACTGTGGGGATTGTATTGGGCAGATGATGAGCAGTGCCTTGTTTTCTCCACACATACCACTTAGAATTATCACCAAAAAGGTCTATCTTCATCTCATCAGACCAGAGAATCTTATTTCTCATAGTCTGGGTATCCTTCATGTGTTTTTTTTAGCAAACTCTATGCAGCTTTCATGTGTCTTGCATTGAGGAGAGGCTTCCGTCGGCCACTCTGCCATAAAGGCGTGACTGGTGGAGGGCTGCAGTGATAGTTGACTTTGTGGAACTTTCTCCCATCTCCCTACTGCATCTCTGGAGCTCAGCCACAGTGATCTTGGGCTTCTTCTTTACCTCTCTCACCAAGGCTCTTCTCCCATGATTGCTCAGTTTGGGTGGACGGCCAGGTCTAGGAAGACTTCTGGTGGTCCCAAACTTCTTCCATTTAAGGATTATGGAGGCCACTGTGCTCTTAGGAAACTTGAGTACTGCAGACATTCTGTTGTAGCTTTGGCCAGGTCTGTGACACAATTCTGTCTCTGAGCTCCTTGGTCAATTCCTTTGACCTCATGATTCTCCTTTGGTCTGACATGCCCTGTGAGCTGTGAGGTGTTATATAGACAGGTGTGCGCCTTTCCAAATCAAATCCTATCAGTTTAATTACACACAGCTGGACTCCAATGAAGGAGTGGAACCATCTCAAGGAGGATCACAAGGAAATGGACAGCATGTGACTTACATATGAGTGTCTGAGCAAGGGGTCTGAATACTTCTGGCCATGGGATATTTCAGTTTTTCTTTTTT